>NC_088222.1:4605812-4615517 GCF_036934945.1 Oncorhynchus masou masou | reverse complement strand
CCAGACTTGTCCTAGCCTGGGTATCGTCAACCTCAGGGATCAATGGGACCCTACAGCCCTGTTCTCTCTCTGTCTGTCACGTTTGTCGTAATGATGAGACCAAGGCCGAGACTTGGTCCTAGCCTGGGTATCGTCAACCTAGGGATCAATGGGACCCTACAACCCTGTTCTCTCTCTGTCTGGTCACGTTTGTCGTAATGATGAGACCAAGGCCGAGACTCTGTCCTAGCCTGGGTATCGCTCAACCTAGGATCCAATGGGACCCCTACAACCTGTTCTTCTCTGTCTGGCACGTTTGTCGTAATGATGAGACCAAGGCCGAGACTTGTCCTAGCCTGGGTATCGTCAACCTAGGGATCAATGGGACCCCACAACCCTGTTCTCTCTCTGTCTGGCACGTTTGTCGTAATGATGAGACCAAGGCCGAGACTTGTCCTAGCCTGGGTACCGTCAACCTAGGGATCAATGGGACCCTACAACCCTGTTCTCTCTCTGTCTGGCACGTTTGTCGTAATGATGAGACCAAGGCCGAGACTTGTCCTAGCCTGGGTATCGTCAACCTAGGGATCAATGGGACCCTACAACCCTGTTCTCTACTCTGTCTGTCACGTTCGTTGTAATGATGAGACCACAGCGCAGCGTGAATAGAGTTCCACATATTTTTAATAAAGAGAAACTCACCAAAACAAAACAATAAAGAACAAACGAAACGTGAAGCTTCTGGTGTGCACTCAGGCAACTCAATATAGACAAGATCCCACAAACAACAATGGGGAAAATGGCTACCTAAAAATGATCCCCAATCGGAGACAACGATAAGCCTCTGATTGGGAACCATATTCAGGCCACCATAGATATACAAACACCTAGATGACCCACACCTAGTCACAACCCGACCTAACTAACATAGAGAATAAACAGCTCTCTATGGTCAGGGCGTGACATTGTCGTTGTGTTGTATATCCCAAAAGGGCATCCGAAGACCAAAGCCTTCATCACTCACGGTGGAACCAACGGACTCTATGAAGCCATCTACCATGGAGTTCCTATGGTGGGTATCCCTCTGTTCCGCTGACCAGTCAGTCAACATCATGCACATGAAGAACAAAGGAGCAGCTGTCATCATGGACTTCAACAAGATGACATCCAAAGATCTGACGGAAGGACTCAACTCTGTGATCAATGATCCATCGTAAGTCCTTTTGCAGATGTTCCCAACGAAACAACAACAAAAATATTCGCTTACGATTGGTTTCCTCACTTGCTGATTGGCTTATTTCAAAGCCAACAAACTGTGTCAGTAAGGTATTTTTTGACATTATTGTATTAAAAAGTCCGGGAGGAAATTATCACGTTCTAGTTGTTCTGTAATGCCTCACTTGTCCTTAAATATAAAACAAAGCAACAGTGAACATGTCGCCCCATCGGATGATGCAGTCCCCCTTGGGACATTGCAGTTGATTTTGTGTGTATTTATTATGGATACTCTGCCTGAGGTCCAGCAAAACTAAGGAAGTTTATACAATTTTAAAAACATTAGAACACATTCACAGATTTCACAACACACTGGGTACCCTCAGTCCCCTACTCCACCACTACCACATACTGTACCTACAATACAAATTCCATTTGTACGTGTGTGTTTGGATGACGTATATTATCGTGTGTGTGTGTGTGTGTGTGTGTGTGTGTGTGTGTGTGTGTGTGTGTGTGTGTGTGTGTGTGTGTGTGTGTGTGTGTGTGTGTGTGTGTGTGTGTGTGTGTGTGTGTGTGTGTGTGTGTGTGTGTGTGTGTGTGTGTGTGTGTGTGTGTGTGTGTGTGTGTGTTGCTTCACAGTCCCCGCTGTTCCATGAGGTGTATTTCTTCACATTTTAATCTAATTTTACTGTTTGCATCAGTTACCTGATTTGGAATAGAGTTCCATGTAGTCATGGCTCTATGTAGTACTGTGGTATAGAGTTCCATGTAGTCATGGCTCTATGTAGTACTGTGGAATAGAGTTCCATGTAGTCATGGCTCTATGTAGTACTGTGGAATAGAGTTCCATGTAGTCATGGCTCTATGTAGTACTGTGGAATAGAGTTCCATGTAGTCATGGATCTATGTAGTAGTGTGGAATAGAGTTCCATGTAGTCATGGCTCTATGTAGTACTGTGGAATAGAGTTCCATGTAGTCATGGCTCTATGTAGTACTGTGGAATAGAGTTCCATGTAGTCATGGCTCTATGTAGTACTGTGGAATAGAGTTCTGTGTAGTCATGGCTCTATGTAGTACTGTGGAATAGAGTTCCGTGTAGTCATGGCTCTATGTAGTACTGTGGAATAGAGTTCCATGGAGTCATGGCTCTATGTAGTACTGTGGAATAGAGTTCCATGTTGTCATGGCTCTATGTAGTACTGTGGAATAGAGTTCCATGTCGTCATGGCTCTATGTAGTACTGTGGAATAGAGTTCCATGTGGTCATGGCTCTATGTAGTACTGTGGAATAGAGTTCCGTGGAGTCATGGCTCTATGTAGTACTGTGGAATAGAGTTCCGTGTAGTCATGGCTCTATGTAGTACTGTGCGACTCCCATAGTCTGTTCTGGACTGTGAAGAGACGTCTTGTTGATGTGGGTGCATGGGTGTCCGAGCTGTGTGCCAGTAGTTTAAGTCCTTTTTTGTGGAACCTGACCACACAACTGAACAGCAGTCAGGGTGCGAGAAAACTAGGGCCTGTAGGACCAGCCTTGTTGATAGTGTTGTTAAGAAGGTAGAAACTAGGGCCTGTAGGACCTGCCTTGTTGATAGTTGATAGTGTTGTTAAGAAGGTAGAAACTAGGGCCTGTTGGACCTGCCTTGTTGATAGTGTTGTTAAGAAGGTAGAAACTAGGGCCTGTAGGACCTGCCTTGTTGATAGTGTTGTTAAGAAGGTAGAAACTAGGGCCTGTAGGACCTGCCTTGTTGATAGTGCTGTTAAGAAGGTAGAAACTAGGGCCTGTAGGACCTGCCTTGTTGATAGTATTGTTAAGAAGGTAGAAACTAGGGCCTGTAGGACCGCCTTGTTGGTAGTGTTGAGAAGGTAGAAACTAGGGCCTGTAGGACCTGCCTTGTTGGTAGTGTTGAGAAGAGAAGGTAGAAACTAGGGCCTGTAGGACCTGCCTTGTTGGTAGTGTTGAGAAGAGAAGGTAGAAACTAGGGCCTGTAGGACCTGCCTTGTTGATAGTGTTGAGAAGGTAGAAACTAGGGCCTGTAGGACCTGCCTTGTTGGTAGTGTTGAGAAGGTAGAAACTAGGGCCTGTAGGACCTGCCTTGTTGGTAGTGTTGTTGAGAAGGTAGAAACTAGGGCCTGTAGGACCTGCCTTGTTGGTAGTGTTGAAGAGAAGGTAGAAACTAGGGCCTGTAGGACCTGCCTTGTTGGTAGTGTTGAGAAGAGAAGGTAGAAACTAGGGCCTGTAGGACCTGCCTTGTTGGTAGTGTTGAAGAAGGTAGAAACTAGGGCCTGTAGGACCTGCCTTGTTGATAGTGTTGTTAAGAAGGTAGAAACTAGGGCCTGTAGGACCTGCCTTGTTGATAGTGTTGTTAAGAAGGTAGAAACTAGGGCCTGTAGGACCTGCCTTGTTGATAGTGTTGTTAAGAAGGTAGAAACTAGGGCCTGTAGGACCTGCCTTGTTGGTAGTGTTGAGAAGGTAGAAACTAGGGCCTGTAGGACCTGCCTTGTTGATAGTGTTGAGAAGGTAGAAACTAGGGCCTGTAGGACCTGCCTTGTTGGTAGTGTTGAGAAGGTAGAAACTAGGGCCTGTAGGACCTGCCTTGTTGGTAGTGTTGAGAAGGTAGAAACTAGGGCCTGTAGGACCTGCCTTGTTGGTAGTGTTGGAGAAGGTAGAAACTAGGGCCTGTAGGACCTGCCTTGTTGGTAGTGTTGAGAAGGTAGAAACTAGGGCCTGTAGGACCTGCCTTGTTGGTAGTGTTGAGAAGGTAGAAACTAGGGCCTGTTGGACCTGCCTTGTTGATAGTGTTGAGAAGGTAGAAACTAGGGCCTGTTGGACCTGCCTTGTTGGTAGTGTTGAGAAGGTAGAAACTAGGGCCTGTAGGACCTGCCTTGTTGGTAGTGTTGAGAAGGTAGAAACTAGGGCCTGTAGGACCTGCCTTGTTGGTAGTGTTGAGAAGGTAGAAACTAGGGCCTGTAGGACCTGCCTTGTTGGTAGTGTTGAGAAGGTAGAAACTAGGGCCTGTAGGACCTGCCTTGTTGGTAGTGTTGAGAAGGTAGAAACTAGGGCCTGTAGGACCTGCCTTGTTGATAGTGTTGTTAAGAAGGTAGAAACTAGGGCCTGTAGGACCTGCCTTGTTGGTAGTGTTGTAGAGAAGGTAGAAACTAGGGCCTGTAGGACCTGCCTTGTTGGTAGTGTTGATAGAGAAGGTAGAAACTAGGGCCTGTAGGACCTGCCTTGTTGGTAGTGTTGAGAATAGAAGGTAGAAACTAGGGCCTGTAGGACCTGCCTTGTTGGTAGTGTTGTTAAGAAGGTAGAAACTAGGGCCTGTAGGACCTGCCTTGTTGGTAGTGTTGAAGAAGGTAGAAACTAGGGCCTGTAGGACCTGCCTTGTTGGTAGTGTTGAGAAGAAGGTAGAAACTAGGGCCTGTAGGACCTGCCTTGTTGGTAGTGTTGAGAAGAAGGTAGAAACTAGGGCCTGTAGGACCTGCCTTGTTGGTAGTGTTGAGAAGAGAAGGTAGAAACTAGGGCCTGTAGGACCTGCCTTGTTGGTAGTGTTGAGAAGAGAAGGTAGAAACTAGGGCCTGTAGGACCTGCCTTGTTGGTAGTGTTGTAAGAAGGTAGAAACTAGGGCCTGTAGGACCTGCCTTGTTGGTAGTGTTGAGAAGAAGGTAGAAACTAGGGCCTGTAGGACCTGCCTTGTTGGTAGTGTTGAGAAGGTAGAAACTAGGGCCTGTAGGACCTGCCTTGTTGGTAGTGTTGAAGAAGGTAGAAACTAGGGCCTGTAGGACCTGCCTTGTTGGTAGTGTTGAGAAGGTAGAAACTAGGGCCTGTAGGACCTGCCTTGTTGGTAGTGTTGAAGAGAAGGTAGAAACTAGGGCCTGTAGGACCTGCCTTGTTGGTAGTGTTGAGAAAGGTAGAAACTAGGGCCTGTAGGACCTGCCTTGTTGGTAGTGTTGGAGAAGGTAGAAACTAGGGCCTGTAGGACCTGCCTTGTTGGTAGTGTTGAGAAGAGAAGGTAGAAACTAGGGCCTGTAGGACCTGCCTTGTTGGTAGTGTTGAGAAGGTAGAAACTAGGGCCTGTAGGACCTGCCTTGTTGGTAGTGTTGAGAAGGTAGAAACTAGGGCCTGTAGGACCTGCCTTGTTGGTAGTGTTGAGAAGGTAGAAACTAGGGCCTGTAGGACCTGCCTTGTTGGTAGTGTTGGAGAAGGTAGAAACTAGGGCCTGTAGGACCTGCCTTGTTGGTAGTGTTGAGAAGGTAGAAACTAGGGCCTGTAGGACCTGCCTTGTTGGTAGTGTTGAGAAGGTAGAAACTAGGGCCTGTAGGACCTGCCTTATTGATAGTGTTGTTAAGAAGGTAGAAACTAGGGCCTGTAGGACCTGCCTTGTTGATAGTGTTGTTAAGAAGGTAGAAACTAGGCCTGTAGGACCTGCCTTGTTGATAGTGTTGTTAAGAAGGTAGAAACTAGGGCCTGTAGGACCTGCCTTGTTGATAGTGTTGTTAAGAAGGCAGAAATCCAGGGCCTGTAGACCTGCCCCTTGTTGATAGTGCTGTTAAGAAGGCAGAAACTAGGCCTGTAGGACCTGCCTTGTTGGTAGTGTTGAGAAGAGAAGGTGAAACTAGGCCTGTAGGACCTGCCTTGTTGGTAGTGTTGAGAAGAGATGGTAGAAACTAGGGCCTGTAGGACCTGCCTTGTTGATTGTGTTGAGAAGAGGACTTGGCTTTGTTGATAGTGTTGTTAAGAAGGTAGAAACTAGGGCCTGTAGGACCTGCCTTGTTGGTAGTGTTGAGAAGAGAAGGTAGAAACTAGGGCATGTAGGACCTGCCTTGTTGATAGTGTTGTTAAGGTAGAAACTAGGGCCTGTTGTAAATTTCCATCCAAGTTGCCAGACCCCGGTGGCTTATCATTGTTGATAGACCACGATATATATTTTTTTCACCTTTTCCACACTGACTTTACGGAATTCAAAAGTACAAATCTTGTCTTTTTATAATTTGTCCAGATATACTTGGATGTGTTGTGTCATCATTTGCTGCTGGCATGTCATGTCTTAAGGTTTCTAATCTTGCCAATGAAAACGTAGTTAGCAATGTCACAGATGAAAATCAAATCAAATCAAATTTATTTGTCACATACACATGGTTAGCAGATGTTAATGCGAGTGTAGCGAAATGCTTGTGCTTCTGTTCCGACAATGCAGTAATAACCAACAAGTAATCTAACTAACAATTCCTAATCTACTGTCTTATACACAGTGTAAGGGGGATAAAGAATATGTACATAAGGATATATGAGGAGTGATGGTACAGAGCAGCATAGGCAAGATACAGTAGATGCAGACGAGGTACAGTATATACATGTGAGATGAGTATGTAAACAAAGTGGCATAGTTAAAGTGGCTAGTGATACATGTATTACATAAGGATGCAGTCGATGATATAGAGTACAGTATATAGGTATGCATATGAGATGAATAATGTAGGGTAAGTAACATTATATAAGGTAGCATTACAAAGTGTGGCTAGTGATATATTTACAACATTTCCCATCAATTCCCATTATTAAAGTGGCTGAGTTGAGTCAGTGTCAGTGTAGGCAGCAGCCACTCAATGTTAGTGGTGGCTGTTTAACAGTCTGATGGCCTTGAGATAGAAGCTGTTTTTCAGTCTCTCGGTCCCAGCTTTGATGCACCTGTACTGACCTCGCCTTCTGATGATAGCGGGGTGAACAGGCAGTGGCTCGGGTGGTAGATGTCCTTGATGATCTTTATGGCCTTCCTGTAACATCGGGTGGTGTAGGTGTCCTGAGGCAGGTAGTTTGCCCCCGATGATGCTTGTGCAGACCACTACCCTCTGGAGAGCCTACGGTTGAGGCGGAGCAATAATGCGACCAGGCGGTGATACAGGCCCGCCAGGATGCTCTCGATTGTGCATCTGTAGAAGTTTGTGAGTGCTTTTGGTGACAAGCCGAATTTCTTCAGCCTCCTGAGGTTGAAGAGGCGCTTCACGATGCTGTCTGTGTGAGGACCAATTCAGTTTGTCTGTGATGTATGCCGAGGAACTTAAAACTTGCTACTCTCTCCACTACTGTTCCATCGATGTGGATAGGGGTGTTCCCTCTGCTGTTTCCTGAAGTCCACAATCATCTCCTAGTTTTGTTGACGTTGAGTGTGAGGCTATTTTCCTGACACCACACTGAGGGCCCTCACCTCCCTCCCTGTAGGCCGTCCTCGCCGTTGTTGGTAATCAAGCCTACCACTGTTGTGTCGTCCGCAAACTTGATGATTGAGTTGGAGGCGTGCGTGGCCACGCAGTCGTGGGTGAACAGGGAGTACAGGAGAGGGCTCAGAACGCACCCTTGTGGGGCCCCAGTGTTGAGGATCAGCGGGGAGGAGATGTTGTTACCTACCCTCACCACCTGGGGCGGCCCGTCAGGAAGTCCAGTACCCAGTTGCACAGGGCGGGGTCGAGACCCAGGGTCTCGAGCTTGATGACGAGCTTGGAGGGTACTATGGTGTTGAATGCCGAGCTGTAGTCGATGAACAGCATTCTCACATAGGTATTCCTCTTGTCCAGATGGGTTAGGGCAGTGTGCAGTGTGGTTGAGATTGCATCGTCTGTGGACCTATTTGAGCGGTAAGCAAATTGGAGTGGGTCTAGGGAGTCAGGTAGGGTGGAGGTGATATGGTCCTTGACTAGTCTCTCAAAGCACTTCATGATGACGGAAGTGAGTGCTACGGGGCGGTAGTCGCTTAGCTCAGTTACCTTAGCTTTCTTGGGAACAGGAACGATGGTGGCCCCCTTGAAGCATGTGGGAACAGCAGACTGGTATAGGGATTGATTGAATATGTCCGTAAACACACCAGCCAGCTGGTCTGCGCATGCTCTGAGGGCGCGGCTGGGGATGCCGCCTGGGCCTGCAGCCTTGCGAGGGTTAACACGTTTAAATGTTTTACTCACCTCGGCTGCAGTGAAGGAGAGACCGCATTTTTCCGTTGCAGGCAGTGTCAGTGGCACTGTATTGTCCTCAAAGCGGGGCAAGAAAAGTTATTTAGTCTGCCTGGGAGCAAGACATCCTGGTCCGTGACTGGGCTGGATTTCTTCCTGTAGCCCGTGATTGACTGTAGACCCTGCCACATACCTCTTGTGTCTGAGCCGTTGAATTGAGATTCTACTTTGTCTCTATACTGACGCTTAGCTTGTTTGATAGCCTTACGGAGGGAATAGCTGCACTGTTTGTATTCAGTCATGTTACTAGACACCTTGCCCTGATTAAAAGCAGTGGTTCGCGCTTTCAGTTTCACGCGAATGCTGCCATCAATCCACGGTTTCTGGTTAGGGAATGTTTTAATCATTGCTATGGGAACGACATCTTCAACGCACGTTCTAATGAACTCGCACACCGAATCAGCGTATTCGTCAATATTTGTTACTCTGACGCAATATGAACCATCTGATTCAATGAATGATGCAGCTGATTGCTTTTTCCCCCAAAAAATGTCATTTAATCATTTAAGGTCCAAAGCTTTTACTGTCATTCTTTATGTCATTTATCTTTGTTTCATAGTGTAGTTTCTTCTTCTTTGATTCAGTTTAGTCACATGATTTCTCAATTTGCGATACTTTGGCCATTGTCGGTTGTGCTGCCAGACTTATTTGCAATTCCTTTTGCCTCAGCCCTCTCAACCATACCATTTTCAATTCCTCATCAGTCCACAGCGATGTAACAGTTTTTAAAAGTTATTTTCTTGATGGGTTCGTGCTTATTAGTAACTGGAATAACCACTACATAAATGTGTCAAGTGCAGCGTCTGGTTGCTCCTCATTACACACCACAGAGCAGCAGCGTCTGGTTGCTCCTCATTACACACCACAGACCAGCAGCGTCTGGTTGCTCCTCATTACACACCACAGACCAGCAGCGTCTGATTGCTCCTCATTACACACCACAGACCAGCAGCGTGTGGTTGCTCCCTCGTTAGCACACCACAGACCAGCAGCTCTGGTTGCTCCTCATTACACACCACAGACCAGCAGCGTCTGGTTGCTCCTCATTACACACCACAGACCAGCAGCGTCTGGTTGCTCCTCATTACACACCACAGACCAGCAGCGTCTGGTTGCTCCTCATTACACACCACAGACCAGCAGCTGCCTGGTTGGTTGCTCCTCGTTACACACCACAGACCAGCAGCGTCTGGTTGCTCCTCATTACACACCACAGACCAGCAGCGTCTGGTTGCTCCTCATTACACACCACAGACCAGCAGCGTCTGGTTGCTCCTCATTACACACCACAGACCAGCAGCGTCTGGTTGCTCCTCATTACACACCACAGACCAGCAGCGTCTGGCTGCTCCTCATTACACACCACAGACCAACAGCGTCTGGTTGCTCCTCATTACACGCACCACAGACCAGCAGCGTCTGGTTGCTCCTCATTACACACCACAGACCAGCAGCGTCTGGTTGCTCCTCATTACACACCACAGACCAGCAGCGTCTGGTTGCTC
>NC_088222.1:4534694-4605312 GCF_036934945.1 Oncorhynchus masou masou | reverse complement strand
ACACCAGGTGGTCTCCAACCTACACCAGGTGGTCTCCAACCTACACCAGGTGGTCTCCAACCTACACCAGGTGGTCTCCAACCTACACCAGGGTGTCTCTAACCTACACCAGGTGTCTCCAACCTACACCAGGTGGTCTCCAACCTACACCAGGGGTCTCCAACCTACACCAGGTGGTCTCCAACCTACACCAGGGTGTCTCTAACCTACACCAGGGTGTCTCAACCCACACCAGGGTGTCTCTAACCTACACTAGGGGTCTCCAACCTACACCAGGTGTCTCCAACCTACACCAGGTGGTCTCCAACCTACACCAGGGTGTCTCTAACCTACACCAGGGTGTCTCCAACCCACACCAGGGTGTCTCTAACCTACACTAGGGGTCTCCAACCTACACCAGGGGTCTCCAACCTACACCAGGGTGTCTCTAACCTACACTAGGGGTCTCCAACCTACACTAGGGGTCTCCAACCTACACCAGGGTGTCTCTAACCTACACTAGGGGTCTCCAACCTTTTCTAACATGAGAGCTACTTAAAAAAAAAAATGTAACATGTTGTGAGCAACTCATTTTCTAGCTTTCAAATAGGAACATTCTCCTCTTCTCTTCTCCCCTGCAACTCTTCCCCTGGTCCTTAGTGACCTCCACTTTGTTTGACCTGTTGGAGACCCCTGACCTCCAGTATGTTTGACCTGTTGGAGACCCCTGACCTCCACTATGTTTGACCTGTTGGAGACCCCTGACCTCTACTATGTTTGACCTGTTGGAGACCCCTGACCTCCACTATCTTTGACCTGTTGGAGACCCCTGACCTCTACTATGTTTGACCTGTTGGAGACCCCTGACCTTCAGTATGTTTGACCTGTTGGAGACCCCTGACCTCCACTATGTTTGACCTGTTGGAGACCCCTGACCTCCAGTATGTTTGACCTGTTGGAGACCCCTGACCTCCAGTATGTTTGACCTGTTGGAGACCCCTGACCTCCACTATGTTTGACCTGTTGGAGACCCCTGACCTCCACTATGTTTGACCTGTTGGAGACCCCTGACCTCCAGTATGTTTGACCTGTTGGAGACCCCTGACCTCCAGTATGTTTGACCTGTTGGAGACCCCTGACCTCCACTATGTTTGACCTGTTGGAGACCCCTGACCTCCACTATGTTTGACCTGTTGGAGACCCCTGACCTCCACTATGTTTGACCTGTTGGAGACCCCTGACCTCTACTATCTTTGACCTGTTGGAGACCCCTGACCTCCACTATGTTTGACCTGTTGGAGACCCCTGACCTCCACTATGTTTAACCTGTTGGAGACCCCTGACCTCCAGTATGTTTGACCTGTTGGAGACCCCTGACCTCCAGTATGTTTGACCTGTTGGAGACCCCTGACCTCCACTATGTTTGACCTGTTGGAGACCCCTGACCTCTACTATCTTTGACCTGTTGGAGACCCCTGACCTCCACTATCTTTGACCTGTTGGAGACCCCTGACCTCTACTATGTTTGACCTGTTGGAGACCCCTGACCTTCAGTATGTTTGACCTGTTGGAGACCCCTGACCTCCACTATGTTTGACCTGTTGGAGACCCCTGACCTCCAGTATGTTTGACCTGTTGGAGACCCTGACCTCCAGTATGTTTGACCTGTTGGAGACCCCTGACCTCCACTATGTTTGACCTGTTGGAGACCCCTGACCTCCACTATGTTTGACCTGTTGGAGACCCCTGACCTCCAGTATGTTTGACCTGTTGAGACCCCTGACCTCCAGTATGTTTGACCTGTTGGAGACCCCTGACCTCCACTATGTTTGACCTGTTGGAGACCCCTGACCTCCACTATGTTTGACCTGTTGGAGACCCCTGACCTCCACTATGTTTGACCTGTTGGAGACCCCTGACCTCTACTATCTTTGACCTGTTGGAGACCCCTGACCTCCACTATGTTTGACCTGTTGGAGACCCCTGACCTCCACTATGTTTAACCTGTTGGAGACCCCTGACCTCCAGTATGTTTGACCTGTTGGAGACCCTGACCTCCACTATGTTAGACCTGTTGGAGACCCCTGACCTCTACTATCTTTGACCTGTTGGAGACCCCTGACCTCTACTATGTTTGACCTGTTGGAGACCCTGACCTTCAGTATGTTTGACCTGTTGGAGACCCCTGACCTCCACTATGTTTGACCTGTTGGAGACCCCTGACCTCCAGTATGTTTGACCTGTTGGAGACCCCTGACCTCCAGTATGTTTGACCTGTTGGAGACCCTGACCTCCAGTATGTTTGACCTGTTGGAGACCCCTGACCTCCACTATGTTTGACCTGTTGGAGACCCTGACCTCCAGTATGTTTGACCTGTTGGAGACCCCTGACCTCCAGTTTGTTTGACCTGTTGGAGACCCCTGACCTCCAGTATGTTTGACCTGTTGGAGACCCCTGACCTCCAGTATGTTTGACCTGTTGGAGACCCCTGACCTCCAGTATGTTTGACCTGTTGGAGACCCCTGACCTCCACTATGTTTGACCTGTTGGAGACCCCTGACCTCCAGTATGTTTGACCTGTTGGAGACCCCTGACCTCAGTTTGTTTGACCTGTTGGAGACCCCTGACCTCAGTTTGTTTGACCTGTTGGAGACCCCTGACCTCCAGTATGTTTGACCTGTTGGAGACCCCTGACCTCCAGTATGTTTGACCTGTTGGAGACCCCTGACCTCCACTATGTTTGACCTGTTGGAGACCCCTGACCTCCACTATGTTTGACCTGTTGGAGACCCCTGACCTCTACTATCTTTGACCTGTTGGAGACCCCTGACCTTCAGTATGTTTGACTTGTTGGAGACCCCTGACCTCCAGTATGTTTGACCTGTTGGAGACCCCTGACCTCCACTATGTTTGACCTGTTGGAGACCCCTGACCTCCACTATGTTTGACCTGTTGGAGACCCCTGACCTCCACTATGTTTGACCTGTTGGAGACCCCTGACCTCTACTATCTTTGACCTGTTGGAGACCCCTGACCTCCACTATGTTTGACCTGTTGGAGACCCCTGACCTCCACTATGTTTAACCTGTTGGAGACCCCTGACCTCCAGTATGTTTGACCTGTTGGAGACCCCTGACCTCCAGTATGTTTGACCTGTTGGAGACCCCTGACCTCCACTATGTTTGACCTGTTGGAGACCCCTGACCTCTACTATCTTTGACCTGTTGGAGACCCCTGACCTCCACTATCTTTGACCTGTTGGAGACCCTGACCTCTACTATGTTTGACCTGTTGGAGACCCCTGACCTCCACTATGTTAGACCTGTTGGAGACCCCTGACCTCTACTATCTTTGACCTGTTGGAGACCCCTGACCTCTACTATGTTTGACCTGTTGGAGACCCCTGACCTTCAGTATGTTTGACCTGTTGGAGACCCCTGACCTCCACTATGTTTGACCTGTTGGAGACCCCTGACCTCCAGTATGTTTGACCTGTTGGAGACCCCTGACCTCCAGTATGTTTGACCTGTTGGAGACCCCTGACCTCCAGTATGTTTGACCTGTTGGAGACCCCTGACCTCCACTATGTTTGACCTGTTGGAGACCCCTGACCTCCAGTATGTTTGACCTGTTGGAGACCCCTGACCTCCAGTTTGTTTGACCTGTTGGAGACCCCTGACCTCCAGTATGTTTGACCTGTTGGAGACCCTGACCTCCAGTATGTTTGACCTGTTGGAGACCCCTGACCTCCAGTATGTTTGACCTGTTGGAGACCCCTGACCTCCACTATGTTTGACCTGTTGGAGACCCCTGACCTCCAGTATGTTTGACCTGTTGGAGACCCCTGACCTCCAGTTTGTTTGACCTGTTGGAGACCCCTGACCTCCAGTTTGTTTGACCTGTTGGAGACCCCTGACCTCCAGTATGTTTGACCTGTTGGAGACCCCTGACCTCCAGTATGTTTGACCTGTTGGAGACCCCTGACCTCCACTATGTTTGACCTGTTGGAGACCCCTGACCTCCACTATGTTTGACCTGTTGGAGACCCCTGACCTCTACTATCTTTGACCTGTTGGAGACCCCTGACCTTCAGTATGTTTGACTTGTTGGAGACCCCTGACCTCCACTATGTTTGACCTGTTGGAGACCCCTGACCTCCAGTATGTTTGACCTGTTGGAGACCCCTGACCTCCACTATGTTTGACCTGTTGGAGACCCTGACCTCCAGTATGTTTGACCTGTTGGAGACCCCTGACCTCCACTATGTTTAACCTGTTGGAGACCCCTGACCTCCACTATGTTTGACCTGTTGGAGACCCCTGACCTCCAGTATGTTTGACCTGTTGGAGACCCCTGACCTCCAGTATGTTTGACCTGTTGGAGACCCCTGACCTCCAGTATGTTTGACCTGTTGGAGACCCCTGACCTCCAGTATGTTTGACCTGTTGGAGACCCCTGACCTCCAGTATGTTTGACCTGTTGGGACCCCTGACCTCTACTATCTTTGACCTGTTGGAGACCCCTGACCTCCACTATGTTTGACCTGTTGGAGACCCCTGACCTCCACTATGTTTGACCTGTTGGAGACCCCTGACCTCCACTATGTTTGACCTGTTGGAGACCCCTGACCTCCACTATGTTTGACCTGTTGGAGACCCCTGACCTCCACTATGTTTGACCTGTTGGAGACCCCTGACCTCCACTATGTTTGACCTGTTGGAGACCCTGACCTCCACTATGTTTGATCTGTTGGAGACCCCTGACCTCCACTATGTTTGACCTGTTGGAGACCCCTGACCTCCACTATGTTTGACCTGTTGGAGACCCCTGACCTCCACTATGTTTGACCTGTTGGAGACCCTGACCTCCACTATGTTTGACCTGTTGGAGACCCCTGACCTCCAGTATGTTTGACCTGTTGGAGACCCCTGACCTCCAGTTTGTTTGACCTGTTGGAGACCCCTGACCTCCAGTATGTTTGACCTGTTGGAGACCCCTGACCTCCACTATGTTTGACCTGTTGGAGACCCCTGACCTCTACTATCTTTGACCTGTTGGAGACCCCTGACCTTCAGTATGTTTGACTTGTTGGAGACCCTGACCTCCACTATGTTTGACCTGTTGGAGACCCCTGACCTCCAGTATGTTTGACCTGTTGGAGACCCCTGACCTCCACTATGTTTGACCTGTTGGAGACCCCTGACCTCCACTATGTTTGACCTGTTGGAGACCCCTGACCTCTACTATCTTTGACCTGTTGGAGACCCCTGACCTTCAGTATGTTTGACTTGTTGGAGACCCCTGACCTCCACTATGTTTGACCTGTTGGAGACCCCTGACCTCCAGTATGTTTGACCTGTTGGAGACCCCTGACCTCCACTATGTTTGACCTGTTGGAGACCCCTGACCTCCAGTATGTTTGACCTGTTGGAGACCCCTGACCTCCACTATGTTTAACCTGTTGGAGACCCCTGACCTCCACTATGTTTGACCTGTTGGAGACCCCTGACCTCCAGTATGTTTGACCTGTTGGAGACCCCTGACCTCCAGTATGTTTGACCTGTTGGAGACCCCTGACCTCCAGTATGTTTGACCTGTTGGAGACCCCTGACCTCCACTATGTTTGACCTGTTGGAGACCCCTGACCTCCAGTATGTTTGACCTGTTGGAGACCCCTGACCTCTACTATCTTTGACCTGTTGGAGACCCCTGACCTCCACTATGTTTGACCTGTTGGAGACCCCTGACCTCCACTATGTTTGACCTGTTGGAGACCCCTGACCTCCACTATGTTTGACCTGTTGGAGACCCCTGACCTCCACTATGTTTGACCTGTTGGAGACCCCTGACCTCCACTATGTTTGACCTGTTGGAGACCCCTGACCTCCACTATGTTTGACCTGTTGGAGACCTCTGACCTCCACTATGTTTGACCTGTTGGAGACCCCTGACCTCCACTATGTTTGACCTGTTGGAGACCCTGACCTCCACTATGTTTGACCTGTTGGAGACCCCTGACCTCCAGTATGTTTGACCTGTTGGAGACCCCTGACCTCCACTATGTTTGACCTGTTGGAGACCCCTGACCTCCACTATGTTTGACCTGTTGGAGACCCCTGACCTCCAGTATGTTTGACCTGTTGGAGACCCCTGACCTCCAGTATGTTTGACCTGTTGGAGACCCCTGACCTCCAGTATGTTTGACCTGTTGGAGACCCCTGACCTCCAGTATGTTTGACCTGTTGGAGACCCCTGACCTCCACTATGTTTGACCTGTTGGAGACCCTGACCTCCAGTATGTTTAACCTGTTGGAGACCCTGACCTCCACTATGTTTGACCTGTTGGAGACCCCTGACCTCTACTATCTTTGACCTGTTGGAGACCCCCTGACCTTCAGTATGTTTGACCTGTTGGAGACCCCTGACCTCCACTATGTTTGACCTGTTGGAGACCCCTGACCTCCAGTATGTTTGACCTGTTGGAGACCCCTGACCTCCAGTATGTTTGACCTGTTGGAGACCCCTGACCTCCAGTATGTTTGACCTGTTGGAGACCCCTGACCTCTACTATCTTTGACCTGTTGGAGACCCCTGACCTCCACTATGTTTGACCTGTTGGAGACCCCTGACCTCCACTATGTTTGACCTGTTGGAGACCCCTGACCTCCACTATGTTTGACCTGTTGGAGACCCCTGACCTCCACTATGTTTGACCTGTTGGAGACCCCTGACCTCCACTATGTTTGACCTGTTGGAGACCCCTGACCTCCACTATGTTTGACCTGTTGGAGACCCCTGACCTCCACTATGTTTGATCTGTTGGAGACCCCTGACCTCCACTATGTTTGACCTGTTGGAGACCCCTGACCTCCACTATGTTTGACCTGTTGGAGACCCCTGACCTCCACTATGTTTGACCTGTTGGAGACCCCTGACCTCCACTATGTTTGACCTGTTGGAGACCCCTGACCTCCAGTATGTTTGACCTGTTGGAGACCCCTGACCTCCAGTTTGTTTGACCTGTTGGAGACCCCTGACCTCCAGTATGTTTGACCTGTTGGAGACCCTGACCTCCACTATGTTTGACCTGTTGGAGACCCCTGACCTCTACTATCTTTGACCTGTTGGAGACCCCTGACCTTCAGTATGTTTGACTTGTTGGAGACCCCTGACCTCCACTATGTTTGACCTGTTGGAGACCCCTGACCTCCAGTATGTTTGACCTGTTGGAGACCCCTGACCTCCACTATGTTTGACCTGTTGGAGACCCCTGACCTCCAGTATGTTTGACCTGTTGGAGACCCCTGACCTCCACTATGTTTGACCTGTTGGAGACCCCTGACCTCCACTATGTTTGACCTGTTGGAGACCCCTGACCTCTACTATCTTTGACCTGTTGGAGACCCCTGACCTTCAGTATGTTTGACTTGTTGGAGACCCCTGACCTCCACTATGTTTGACCTGTTGGAGACCCCTGACCTCCAGTATGTTTGACCTGTTGGAGACCCCTGACCTCCACTATGTTTGACCTGTTGGAGACCCCTGACCTCCAGTATGTTTGACCTGTTGGAGACCCCTGACCTCCACTATGTTTAACCTGTTGGAGACCCCTGACCTCCACTATGTTTGACCTGTTGGAGACCCCTGACCTCCAGTATGTTTGACCTGTTGGAGACCCCTGACCTCCAGTATGTTTGACCTGTTGGAGACCCCTGACCTCCAGTATGTTTGACCTGTTGGAGACCCCTGACCTCCACTATGTTTGACCTGTTGGAGACCCCTGACCTCCAGTATGTTTGACCTGTTGGAGACCCCTGACCTCTACTATCTTTGACCTGTTGGAGACCCCTGACCTCCACTATGTTTGACCTGTTGGAGACCCCTGACCTCCACTATGTTTGACCTGTTGGAGACCCCTGACCTCCACTATGTTTGACCTGTTGGAGACCCCTGACCTCCACTATGTTTGACCTGTTGGAGACCCCTGACCTCCACTATGTTTGACCTGTTGGAGACCCCTGACCTCCACTATGTTTGACCTGTTGGAGACCTCTGACCTCCACTATGTTTGACCTGTTGGAGACCCCTGACCTCCACTATGTTTGACCTGTTGGAGACCCCTGACCTCCACTATGTTTGACCTGTTGGAGACCCCTGACCTCCAGTATGTTTGACCTGTTGGAGACCCCTGACCTCCACTATGTTTGACCTGTTGGAGACCCCTGACCTCCACTATGTTTGACCTGTTGGAGACCCCTGACCTCCAGTATGTTTGACCTGTTGGAGACCCCTGACCTCCAGTATGTTTGACCTGTTGGAGACCCCTGACCTCCAGTATGTTTGACCTGTTGGAGACCCCTGACCTCCAGTATGTTTGACCTGTTGGAGACCCCTGACCTCCACTATGTTTGACCTGTTGGAGACCCCTGACCTCCAGTATGTTTAACCTGTTGGAGACCCTGACCTCCACTATGTTTGACCTGTTGGAGACCCCTGACCTCTACTATCTTTGACCTGTTGGAGACCCCTGACCTTCAGTATGTTTGACCTGTTGGAGACCCCTGACCTCCACTATGTTTGACCTGTTGGAGACCCCTGACCTCCAGTATGTTTGACCTGTTGGAGACCCCTGACCTCCACTATGTTTGACCTGTTTGAGACCCCCTGACCTCCACTATGTTTGACCTGTTGGAGACCCCTGACCTCCACTATGTTTGACCTGTTGGAGACCTCTGACCTCCACTATGTTTAACCTGTTGGAGACCCCTGACCTCCACTATGTTTGACCTGTTGGAGACCCCTGACCTCCACTATGTTTGACCTGTTGGAGACCCCTGACCTCCAGTATGTTTGACCTGTTGGAGACCCCTGACCTCCAGTATGTTTGACCTGTTGGAGACCCCTGACCTCCACTATGTTTGACCTGTTGGAGACCCCTGACCTTCAGTATGTTTGACCTGTTGGAGACCCCTCACCTCCACTATGTTTGACCTGTTGGAGACCCCTGACCTCCAGCATGTTTAACCTGTTGGAGACCCCTGACCTCCACTATGTTTGACCTGTTGGAGACCCCTGACCTCTACTATCTTTGACCTGTTGGAGACCCCTGACCTCTACTATGTTTGACCTGTTGGAGACCCCTGACCTTCAGTATGTTTGACCTGTTGGAGACCCCTGACCTCCACTATGTTTGACCTGTTGGAGACCCCTGACCTCCAGTATGTTTGACCTGTTGGAGACCCCTGACCTCCACTATGTTTGACCTGTTGGAGACCCCTGACCTCCACTATGTTTGACCTGTTGGAGACCCCTGACCTCCAGTATGTTTGACCTGTTGGAGACCCCTGACCTCCACTATGTTTGACCTGTTGGAGACCCCTGACCTCCACTATGTTTGACCTGTTGGAGACCCCTGACCTCCACTATGTTTGACCTGTTGGAGACCCCTGACCTCCACTATGTTTGACCTGTTGGAGACCCCTGACCTCCACTATGTTTGACCTGTTGGAGACCCCTGACCTCCACTATGTTTGACCTGTTGGAGACCCCTGACCTCCACTATGTTTGACCTGTTGGAGACCCCTGACCTCCACTATGTTTGACCTGTTGGAGACCCCTGACCTCCACTATGTTTGACCTGTTGGAGACCCCTGACCTCCAGTATGTTTGACCTGTTGGAGACCCCTGACCTCCACTATGTTTAACCTGTTGGAGACCCCTGACTTCCACTATGTTTGACCTGTTGGAGACCCCTGACCTCCACTATGTTTGACCTGTTGGAGACCCCTGACCTCCAGTATGTTTGACCTGTTGGAGACCCCTGACCTCCACTATGTTTGACCTGTTGGAGACCCCTGACCTCCACTATGTTTGACCTGTTGGAGACCCCTGACCTCCACTATGTTTGACCTGTTGGAGACCCCTGACCTCCACTATGTTTGACCTGTTGGAGACCCCTGACCTCCACTATGTTTGACCTGTTGGAGACCCCTGACCTCCACTATGTTTGACCTGTTGGAGACCCCTGACCTCCACTATGTTTGACCTGTTGGAGACCCCTGACCTCCACTATGTTTAACCTGTTGGAGACCCCTGACCTCTACTATGTTTGACCTGTTGGAGACCCCTGACCTCCACTATGTTTGACCTGTTGGAGACCCCTGACCTCCACTATCTTTGACCTGTTGGAGACCCCTGACCTTCAGTATGTTTGACTTGTTGGAGACCCCTGACCCCTGACCTCCACTATGTTTGACCTGTTGGAGACCCCTGACCTCCACTATGTTTGACCTGTTTGACCTGTTGGAGACCCCTGACCTCCACTATGTTTGACCTGTTGGAGACCCCTGACCTCCAGTATGTTTGACCTGTTGGAGACCTCCACTGACCTCCACTATGTTTGACCTGTTGGAGACCCCTGACCTCCAGTATGTTTGACCTGTTGGAGACCCCTGACCTCCACTATGTTTAACCTCCCCTGACCTCATATGTTTGACCTGTTGGAGACCCCTGACCTCCAGTATGTTTGACCTGTTGGAGACCCCTGACCTCCAGTATGTTTGACCTGTTGGAGACCCCTGACCTCCAGTATGTTTGACCTGTTGGAGACCCCTGACCTCCACTATGTTTGACCTGTTGGAGACCCCTGACCTCCACTATGTTTGACCTGTTGGAGACCCCTGACCTCCACTATGTTTGACCTGTTGGAGACCCCTGACCTCCACTATGTTTGACCTGTTGGAGACCCCTGACCTCCACTATGTTTGACCTGTTGGAGACCCCTGACCTCCACTATGTTTGACCTGTTGGAGACCCCTGACCTCCACTATGTTTGACCTGTTGGAGACCCCTGACCCCACTATGTTTGACCTGTTGGAGACCCCTCCTCCACTATGTTTGACCTGTTGGAGACCCCTGACCTCCACTATGTTTGACCTGTTGGAGACCCCTGACCTCCACTATGTTTGACCTGTTGGAGACCCCTGACCTCCAGTATGTTTGACCTGTTGGAGACCCCTGACCTCCACTATGTTTGACCTGTTGGAGACCCCTGACCTCCATATGTTTGACCTGTTGGAGACCCCTGACCTCCAGTATGTTTGACCTGTTGGAGACCCCTGACCTCCAGTATGTTTGACCTGTTGGAGACCCCTGACCTCCACTATGTTTGACCTGTTGGAGACCCCTGACCTCCAGTATGTTTGACCTGTTGGAGACCCTGACCTCCACTATGTTTGACCTGTTGGAGACCCCTGACCTCCACTTTAATGTTTGACCTGTATGTTTGACCTGTTGGACCCCTGACCTCTACTATGTTTGACCTGTTGGAGACCCCTGACCTCCAGTATGTTTGACCTGTTGGAGACCCCTGACCTCCACTATGTTTGACCTGTTGGAGACCCCTGACCTCCACTATGTTTGACCTGTTGGACCTCCACTATGTTTGACCTGTTGGAGACCCCTGACCTCCACTATGTTTGACCTGTTGGAGACCTCTGACCTCCACTATGTTTAACCTGTTGGAGACCCCTGACCTCCACTATGTTTGACCTGTTGGAGACCCCTGACCTCCACTATGTTTGACCTGTTGGAGACCCCTGACCTCCAGTATGTTTGACCTGTTGGAGACCCCTCACCTCCACTATGTTTGACCTGTTGGAGACCCCTGACCTCCAGCATGTTTAACCTGTTGGAGACCCCTGACCTCCACTATGTTTGACCTGTTGGAGACCCCTGACCTCTACTATCTTTGACCTGTTGGAGACCCCTGACCTCTACTATGTTTGACCTGTTGGAGACCCCTGACCTTCAGTATGTTTGACCTGTTGGAGACCCCCACCTCCACTATGACCTGTTGGAGACCCCTGACCTCCAGTATGTTTGACCTGTTGGAGACCCCTGACCTCCAGTATGTTTGACCTGTTGGAGACCCCTGACCTCCACTATGTTTGACCTGTTGGACCCCTGACCTCCACTATGTTTGACCTGTTGGAGACCCCTGACCTCCACTATGTTTGACCTGTTGGAGACCCCTGACCTCCACTATGTTTGACCTGTTGGAGACCCCTGACCTCCACTATGTTTGACCTGTTGGAGACCCCTGACCTCCACTATGTTTGACCTGTTGGAGACCCCTGACCTCCACTATGTTTGACCTGTTGGAGACCCCTGACCTCCACTATGTTTGACCTGTTGGAGACCCCTGACCTCCACTATGTTTGACCTGTTGGAGACCCCTGACCTCCACTATGTTTGACCTGTTGGAGACCCCTGACCTCCACTATGTTTGACCTGTTGGAGACCCCTGACCTCCACTATGTTTGACCTGTTGGAGACCCCTGACCTCCACTATGTTTGACCTGTTGGAGACCCCTGACCTCCACTATGTTTGACCTGTTGGAGACCCCTGACCCACTATGTTTGACCTGTTGGAGACCCCTGACCTCCACTATGTTTGACCTGTTGGAGACCCTGACCTCCAGTATGTTTGACCTGTTGGAGACCCCTGACCTCCACTATGTTTGACCTGTTGGAGACCCCTGACCTCCACTATGTTTGACCTGTTGGAGACCCCTGACCTCCACTATGTTTGACCTGTTGGAGACCCCTGACCTCCACTATGTTTGACCTGTTGGAGACCCCTGACCTCCACTATGTTTGACCTGTTGGAGACCCCTGACCTCCACTATGTTTGACCTGTTGGAGACCCCTGACCTCCACTATGTTTGACCTGTTGGAGACCCCTGACCTCCACTATGTTTGACCTGTTGGAGACCCCTGACCTCTACTATGTTTGACCTGTTGGAGACCCCTGACCTCCACTATGTTTGACCTGTTGGAGACCCCTGACCTCCACTATGTTTGACCTGTTGGAGACCCCTGACCTCTACTATGTTTGACCTGTTGGAGACCCCTGACCTCGACTATGTTTGACCTGTTGGAGACCCCTGACCTCCACTATGTTTGACCTGTTGGAGACCCCTGACCTCCACTATGTTTGACCTGTTGGAGACCCCTGTCCTCCACTATGTTTGACCTGTTGGAGACCCCTGTCCTCCACTATGTTTGACCTGTTGGAGACCCCTGACCTCCACTATGTTTGACCTGTTGGAGACCCCTGACCTCCACTATGTTTGACCTGTTGGAGACCCCTGACCTCCACTATGTTTGACCTGTTGGAGACCCCTGTCCTCCACTATGTTTGACCTGTTGGAGACCCCTGTCCTCCACTATGTTTGACCTGTTGGAGACCCCTGACCTCCACTATGTTTGACCTGTTGGAGACCCCTGACCTCCAGTATGTTTGACCTGTTGGAGACCCCTGACCTCCACGATGTTTGACCTGTTGGAGACCTCTGACCTCCACTATGTTTGACCTGTTGGAGACCCCTGACCTCCACTATGTTTGACCTGTTGGAGACCCCTGACCTCCACTATGTTTGACCTGTTGGAGACCCCTGACCTCCAGTATGTTTGACCTGTTGGAGACCCCTGACCTCCACTATGTTTGACCTGTTGGAGACCCCCTGACCTCCACTATGTTTGACCTGTTGGAGACCCCTGACCTCCACTATGTTTGACCTGTTGGAGACCCCTGACCTCCACTATGTTTGACCTGTTGGAGACCCCTGACCTCCACTATGTTTGACCTGTTGGAGACCCCTGACCTCCACTATGTTTAACCTGTTGGAGACCCCTGACCTCTACTATGTTTGACCTGTTGGAGACCCCTGACCTCCACTATGTTTGACCTGTTGGAGACCCCTGACCTCCACTATGTTTGACCTGTTGGAGACCCCTGACCTCTACTATGTTTGACCTGTTGGAGACCCCTGACCTCCACTATGTTTGACCTGTTGGAGACCCCTGACCTCCACTATGTTTGACCTGTTGGAGACCCCTGACCTCCACTATGTTTGACCTGTTGGAGACCCCTGTCCTCCACTATGTTTGACCTGTTGGAGACCCCTGTCCTCCACTATGTTTGACCTGTTGGAGACCCCTGACCTCCACTATGTTTGACCTGTTGGAGACCCCTGACCTCCACTATGTTTGAACTGTTGGAGACCCCTGACCTCCACTATGTTTGACCTGTTGGAGACCCCTGTCCTCCACTATGTTTGACCTGTTGGAGACCCCTGTCCTCCACTATGTTTGACCTGTTGGAGACCCCTGACCTCCACTATGTTTGACCTGTTGGAGACCCCTGACCTCCACTATGTTTGACCTGTTGGAGACCCCTGACTATGTTTGACCTGTTGGAGACCCCTGACCTCCACTATGTTTGACCTGTTGGAGACCCCTGTCCTCCACTATGTTTGACCTGTTGGAGACCCCTGTCCTCCACTATGTTTGACCTGTTGGAGACCCCTGACCTCCACTATGTTTGACCTGTTGGAGACCCCTGACCTCCACTATGTTTGACCTGTTGGAGACCCCTGACCTCCACTATGTTTGACCTGTTGGAGACCCCTGACCTCCACTATGTTTGACCTGTTGGAGACCCCTGACCTCCACTATGTTTGACCTGTTGGAGACCCCTGACCTCCACTATGTTTGACCTGTTGGAGACCCCTGACCTCCACTATGTTTGACCTGTTGGAGACCCCTGACCTCCACTATGTTTGACCTGTTGGAGACCCCTGTCCTCCACTATGTTTGACCTGTTGGAGACCCCTGTCCTCCACTATGTTTGACCTGTTGGAGACCCCTGACCTCCACTATGTTTGACCTGTTGGAGACCCCTGACCTCCACGATGTTTGACCTGTTGGAGACCCCTGACCTCCACGATGTTTGACCTGTTGGAGACCTCCACTATGTTTGACCTCCACCTCCACTATGTTTGACCTGTTGGAGACCCCTGACCTCCACTATGTTTGACCTGTTGGAGACCCCTGACCTCCACTATGTTTGACCTGTTGGAGACCCCTGACCTCCACTATGTTTGACCTGTTGGAGACCCCTGACCTCCACTATGTTTGACCTGTTGGAGACCCCTGACCTCCACTATGTTTGACCTGTTGGAGACCCCTGACCTCCACTATGTTTGACCTGTTGGAGACCTCCACTATGTTTGACCTGTTGAGACCCCTCCTCCACTATGTTTGACCTGTTGGAGACCCCTGACCTCCACTATGTTTGACCTGTTGGAGACCTCTGACCTCCACTATGTTTAACCTGTTGGAGACCCCTGACCTCTACTATGTTTGACCTGTTGGAGACCCCTGACCTCCACTATGTTTGACCTGTTGGAGACCCCTGACCTCCACTATGTTTGACCTGTTGGAGACCCCTGACCTCTACTATGTTTGACCTGTTGGAGACCCCTGACCTCCACTATGTTTGACCTGTTGGAGACCCCTGACCTCCACTATGTTTGACCTGTTGGAGACCCCTGACCTCCACTATGTTTGACCTGTTGGAGACCCCTGACCTCCACTATGTTTGACCTGTTGGAGACCTGGGTTACAGATGGGAGAACTGGGGCGGCAGGGTAGCCTAGTGTTTAGAGCGTTAGACTAGTAACCGGAAGGTTCCGAGTTCAAACCCCTGAGCTGACAAGGTACAAATCTGTCGTTCTGCCCCTGAACAGGCAGTTAACCCACTGTTCCGAGGCCGTCATTGAAAATAAGAATTAGTTCTTAACTGATTTGCCTGGTTAAATAAAGGTATGGGCGTTTCTATAGGAAGGAAGACGTTATCCTACCTCTGGTTTCTATAGGAAGGAGGGGATGATCCTACCTCTGGTTTCTATAGGAAGGAAGACGTTATCCTACCTCTGGTTTCTATAGGAAGGAGGAGATGATCCGTGCGGTGGAGGAGGAGATGGAGAGGGAGAAGCAGGCCGCTGATGACATCATCAAAAAGATGTCTCCAGAGAAACAGGACCAGTACGCTGCCATGAAGGCCAGCAACGACGAGCTGCTACAGGTACGAGCTGATTCAGGATCAGTTTGATGTTTTACATCTTAATGAATGAGATGCATTTTGGAAACTATTCACACCCCTTGACTTGTTCCACATTTTGTTGTGTTACAGCCTGAATTCAACATTTTATTCACTAGATTTTTCCCTTACCCATATATACACAATACCCCATAATGACAAAGTGAAAATATGTTTTTTACTTTTTTTTTTTTTAACATTTCTGCAAATTTATTGAAAATAAAATACAGAAATATCTCATTCACCTAAGCATTCACACCCCTGAGTCAATACGTGTTAGAATCGCCTTAGTCAGCGATTACAGCTGTGAGTCTTTCTCTCTAAGAGCTTTGCACACCTGGATTGTACAATATTTTCACCTTATTCTCAAAAAAGTCAAGCTCTGTCAAGTTGGATCTTGATTATTGCTAGACAGCCATCTTCAAGTCTTGACATAGATTTTCAAACTGATTTAAGTCAAAACTGTAACTAGAACACTCGGGGAATATCCAATGTCGTCTAGGTAAGCAACTCCGGTGTATATTTGGACTTGTGTTTTGGGTTGTTGTCCTGTTGAACTGTGTACTGTGTGTAGGCCAGTGACAAGAAATTCAGCCTGTAATAACAAAATGTGTTATAAGTCAAGGAGTGTGAATTCTTTCTGAAGGCACTGTATGTGGACGGGGGACGACGACCTGATCCGAGATCAGCACTGCTGCTCTGAGATACTGTATGAATGGATGGGAGAATGTTACCCTGTGACATGGCTCTAGACTCCAATGTCTCCTTACGCCTTTAGATAGGAGTCTACAGTCATGTCACGGGGGCAATGGAGGATGGGAGTCCTTCAGTTAAAGAAGAGACTCCGGGCTTATTGAACGTTTGTCACGATAAGTTAGTGATGTGTCACGTGGTGGGGAACTCTATGTGCTGTGCTCTGGAACAGTTACTGTAGCTACTACATCAGACAGCAGTAGCTACCCCATCAGACAGCAGTAGCTACCCAATCAGACAGCAGTAGCTACCCCATCAGACAGCAGTAGCTACCCCATCAGGCAGCAGTAGCTACCCCATCAGACAGCAGTAGCTACCCCATCAGACAGCAGTAGCTACTCCATCAGACAGCAGTAGCTACCCAATCAGACAGCAGTAGCTACCCCATCAGACAGCAGTAGCTACCCCATCAGACAGCAGTAGCTACTCCATCAGACAGCAGTAGCTACCCAATCAGACAGCAGTAGCTACCCCATCAGACAGCAGTAGCTACCCCATCAGACAGCAGTAGCTACTCCATCAGACAGCAGTAGCTACTCCATCAGACAGCAGTGGCTACCCAATCAGACAGCAGTAGCTACCCAATCAGACAGCAGTAGCTACCCCATCAGACAGCAGTAGCTACCCCATCAGACAGCAGTAGCTACCCCATCAGACAGCAGTAGCTACCCAATCAGACAGCAGTAGCTACCCAATCAGACAGCAGTAGCTACCCCATCAGACAGCAGTAGCTACCCCATCAGACAGCAGTAGCTACCCCATCAGACAGCCGTAGCTACCCAATCAGACAGCAGTAGCTACCCCATCAGACAGCAGTAGCTACCCAATCAGACAGCAGTAGCTACCCCATCAGACAGCCGTAGCTACCCCATCAGACAGCAGTAGCTACCCCATCAGACAGCAGTAGCTACCCCATCAGACAGCAGTAGCTACCCAATCAGACAGCAGTAGCTACCCCATCAGACAGCAGTGGCTACCCCATCAGACAGCAGTAGCTACCCAATCAGACAGCAGTAGCTACCCCATCAGACAGCCGTAGCTACCCAATCAGACAGCAGTAGCTACCCCATCAGACAGCCGTAGCTACCCCATCAGACAGCAGTGGCTACCCCATCAGACAGCAGTAGCTACCCCATCAGACAGCAGTGGCTACCCCATCAGACAGCAGTAGCTACCCCATCAGACAGCAGTAGCTACCCCATCAGACAGCAGTAGCTACCCCATCAGACAGCAGTAGCTACCCAATCAGACAGCAGTAGCTACCCAATCAGACAGCAGTAGCTACCCCATCAGACAGCAGTAGCTACCCCATCAGACAGCAGTAGCTACCCCATCAGACAGCCGTAGCTACCCAATCAGACAGCAGTAGCTACCCCATCAGACAGCAGTAGCTACCCAATCAGACAGCAGTAGCTACCCCATCAGACAGCAGTAGCTACCCAATCAGACAGCAGTAGCTACCCCATCAGACAGCAGTAGCTACCCAATCAGACAGCAATAGCTACCCAATCAGACAGCTGTAGCTACCCAATCAGACAGCAGTAGCTACCCAATCAGACAGCAGTAGCTACCCCATCAGACAGCAGTAGCTACCCAATCAGACAGCAATAGCTACCCCATCAGACAGCAGTAGCTACCCCATCAGACAGCAGTAGCTACCCAATCAGACAGCAGTAGCTACCCAATCAGACAGCAGTAGCTACCCAATCAGACAGCAGTAGCTACCCAATCAGACAGCAGTAGCTACCCAATCAGACAGCAGTAGCTACCCAATCAGACAGCAGTAGCTACCCCATCAGACAGCAGTAGCTACCCCATCAGACAGCAGTAGCTACCCAATCAGAGAGCAGTAGCTACCCAATCGGACAGCAGTCCTTGATGCTCAGTGAGAACTGTTAGTTAGTAAAGCTGCATGACTCAGCCCCTGCTGGCCGTATAGATAACAACGACAGACGGCCTCGTGCTAAACAGGTGTCAGTATCAAGGACTAAAGTTATCCTGTGTGTCTTTCTCTCAGGAGCTGGATGGTCGTCAGGAAGAGCTGGACACCCTCATAACACGGAAGGAGACGTTTGAAGCAGTGAGTGGCAGCGTGCATTCCAAGTGGCACCCTATTCCCTTCAAAGAGTATATTTGAATTATCCTCCTCCCCACCTTGACCGCCCCCACACCCCCCAAAAATATTAGAATAATTATGCAGCACTTGCGCTTGACCCCCGCTTGACCCCCTCTAGCTCTGACGCTACTAATAGCTACTAATTTGAAATGTACTTTCTATGACTGTGATATGTGGTTGACCCACCTAGCTATCTGATGAATGTACTGACTATGACTGGTCCACCTAGCTATCTGGAGATGAATGTACTGACTATGACTGGTCCACCTAGCTATCTGGAGATGAATGTACTGACTATGACTGGTCCACCTAGCTATCTGATGAATGTACTGACTATGACTGGTCCACCTAGCTATCTGATGAATGTACTGACTATGACTGGTCCACCTAGCTATCTGATGAATGTACTGACTATGACTGGTCCACCTAGCTATCTGATGAATGTACTGACTATGACTGGTCCACCTAGCTATCTGATGAATGTACTGACTATGACTGGTCCACCTAGCTATCTGATGAATGTACTGACTATGACTGGTCCACCTAGCTATCTGATGAATGTACTGACTATGACTGGTCCACCTAGCTATCTGATGAATGTACTGACTATGACTGGTCCACCTAGCTATCTGGAGATGAATGTACTGACTATGACTGGTCCACCTAGCTATCTGATGAATGTACTGACTATGACTGGTCCACCTAGCTATCTGATGAATGTACTGACTATGACTGGTCCACCTAGCTATCTGATGAATGTACTGACTATGACTGGTCCACCTAGCTATCTGATGAATGTACTGACTATGACTGGTCCACCTAGCTATCTGATGAATGTACTGACTATGACTGGTCCACCTAGCTATCTGGAGATGAATGCACTGACTATGACTGGTCCACCTAGCTCTCTGAAGAGGAATGTACTGACTATGACTGGTCCACCTAGCTCTCTGAAGAGGAATGTACTGACTATGACTGGTCCACCTAGCTCTCTGAAGATGAATATACTGACTATGACTGGTCCACCTAGCTATCTGAAGATGAATGTACTGACTATGACTGGTCCACCTAGCTATCTGAAGATGAATGTACTGACTATGACTGGTCCACCTAGCTATCTGATGAATGTACTGACTATGACTGGTCCACCTAGCTATCTGATGAATGTACTGACTATGACTGGTCCACCTAGCTATCTGATGAATGTACTGACTATGACTGGTCCACCTAGCTATCTGATGAATGTACTGACTATGACTGGTCCACCTAGCTATCTGATGAATGTACTGACTATGACTGGTCCACCTAGCTATCTGATGAATGTACTAACTATGACTGGTCCACCTAGCTATCTGGAGATGAAAGTACTGACTATGACTGGTCCACCTAACTATCTGGAGATTAATGTACTGACTATGACTGGTCCACCTAGCTATCTGATGAATGTACTGACTATGACTGGTCCACCTAGCTATCTGATGAATGTACTGACTATGACTGGTCCACCTAGCTATCTGATGAATGTACTGACTATGACTTGTCCACCTAGCTATCTGATGAATGTACTAACTATGACTGGTCCACCTAGCTATCTGGAGATGAAAGTACTGACTATGACTGGTCCACCTAGCTATCTGGAGATGAATGTACTGACTATGACTGGTCCACCTAACTATCTGGAGATTAATGTACTGACTATGACTGGTCCACCTAGCTATCTGGAGATGAATGTACTGACTATGACTGGTCCACCTAGCTATCTGGAGATGAATGTACTGACTATGACTGGTCCACCTAACTATCTGGAGATGAATGTGCTGAATACGACTGTGATATGTGGTTGTCTCACCTAGTTATCTGGGCTGGGCAGAATCAACAAGCTCACTCACTCATGGGCTGATTCAACAAGCTCACTCACTCATGGGCTGATTCAACAAGCTCACTCACTCATGGGCTGAATCAACAAGCTCACTCACTCATGGGCTGATTCAACAAGCTCACTCACTCATGGGCTGATTCAACAAGCTCACTCACTCATGGGCTGAATCAACAAGCTCATTCACTCATGGGCTGAATCAACAAGCTCATTCACTCATGGGCTGAATCAACAAGCTCATTCACTCATGGGCTGAATCAACAAGCTCACTCACTCATGGGCTGAATCAACAAGCTCACTCACTCTGAATGGGCTGAATCAATCAAGTTCATTCACTGAATCAACAAGCTTGCTCACTCATCTGAATCTATCCATGAAATGATCAAATCAAGTTCACTCAACTCATGCATATATTACCTGAAAACCCCCCAAAATGAATCAGACAAGCTGTTGCATTCACCATAGGCTGAATCCTATCTGAATCCGATATCCATGACCAATGATCAAATCAAGGTTTGAAGAGCATGTTTTAATGAGTTATAGATTGGGTACTGTATCTAACAATCATGTTCATATATTACCTGAAAACCCCCAAAATGTTTATTCTAGTCAGACACACCTTTCAGTCTGTTGCCAAACAGGTGAGGAGAGGGACAGTGGTTGTGCTAAACCAGGGTAGATGTCATTGGTCCCATAGAGGGAGTCAGGGCAGGCTTCCACCAAACAGGTAGTTCAGACAGGCCGTCCATCCACACAGGCTGAAACAGGGGTGAGGAGAGGGACAGAAACAGGTCAGGCTTCTGTCCCCTCTGTCCTGAGGAGAGGGGGACAGGCTGTGAGGAGAGGGACAGGCTTTTAAACAGTGATGTCCGTGAGGAGCAGGCTGTATCACTCCCAGGTGAAACGGGAAGCAGTGTTACTACAGGCGAAACAGAAGCTTCAGGAGCTGGAGCTGAAGAGAGATGCCATGGTCGCAGAGGACAAGAGCATGGGAGAGGGACAGGCCCCAGGAGAGGGACAGGCTGTTTAAACAGGGAGGAGAGGGACAGGCTGTTTAAACAGGTGAGGAGAGGGAGGGGTGACAGGCTGTTTAAACAGGTGAGGAGAGGGACAGGCTGTTTAAACAGGTGAGGAGAGGGACAGGCTGTTTAAACAGGTGAGGAGAGGGACAGGCTGTTTAAACAGGTGAGGAGAGGGACAGGCTGTTTAAACAGGTGAGGAGAGGGACAGGCTGTTTAAACAGGTGAGGAGAGGGACAGGCTGTTTAAACAGGTGAGGAGGGGACAGAAACAGGGACAGGCTGTTTAAACAGGTGAGGAGAGGGACAGGCTGTTTAAACAGGTGAGGAGAGGGACAGGCTGTTTAAACAGGTGAGGAGAGGGACAGGCTGTTTAAACAGGGAGGAGAGGGAAACAGGTGAGGAGGTGTTTAAACAGGCTGTTTAAACAGGTGAGGAGAGGGACAGGCTTAAACAGGTGAGGAGAGGGACAGGCTGTTTAAACAGGGAGGAGAGGGACAGGCTGTTAAACAGGTGAGGAGAGGGACAGGCTGTTTAAACAGGTGAGGAGAGGGGACAGGCTGTTTAAACAGGTGAGGAGAGGGACAGGCTGTTTAAACAGGTGAGGAGAGGGACAGGCTGTTTAAACAGGTGAGGAGAGGGACAGGCTGTTTAAACAGGTGAGGAGAGGGACAGGCTGTTTAAACAGGAGAGGAGAGGGACAGGCTGTTTAAACAGGTGAGGAGAGGGACAGGCTGTTTAAACAGGTGAGGAGAGGGACAGGCTGTTTAAACAGGTGAGGAGAGGGACAGGCTGTTTAAACAGGTGAGGAGAGGAGAGGGACAGGCTGTTTAAACAGGTGAGGAGAGGGACAGGCTGTTTAAACAGGTGAGGAGAGGGACAGGCTGTTTAAACAGGTGAGGAGGGACAGGCTGTTTAAACAGGTGAGGAGAGGGACAGGCTGTTTAAACAGGTGAGGAGACAGGCTGAAACAGGTGAGGAGAGGGACAGGCTGTTTAAACAGGTGAGGAGGAGGCTGTTTAAACAGGTGAGGAGAGGGACAGGCTGTTTAAACAGGTGAGGAGAGGGGACAGGCTGTTTAAACAGGTGAGGAGAGGGACAGGCTGTTTAAACAGGTGAGGAGAGGGACAGGCTGTTTAAACAGGTGAGGAGGGGGACAGGCTGTTTAAACAGGTGAGGAGAGGGACAGGCTGTTTAAACAGGTGAGGAGAGGGACAGGGGACAGGAGAGGAGAGGGACAGGCTGTTTAAACAGGTGAGGAGAGGGACAGGCTGTTTAAAACAGGTGAGGAGAGGGACAGGCTGTTTAAACAGGTGAGGAGAGGGACAGGCTGTTTAAACAGGTGAGGAGAGGGACAGGCTGTTTAAACAGGTGAGGAGAGGGACAGGCTGTTTAAACAGGTGAGGAGAGGGACAGGCTGTTTAAACAGGTGAGGAGAGGGACAGGCTGTTTAAACAGGTGAGGAGAGGGACAAACAGGCAGGCTGTTTAAACAGGTGAGGAGAGGGACAGGCTGTTTAAACAGGTGAGGAGAGGGACAGGCTGTTTAAACAGGTGAGGAGAGGGACAGGCAGGCTGTTTAAACAGGTGAGGAGAGGGACAGGCTGTTTAAACAGGTGAGGAGAGGGACAGGCTGTTTAAACAGGTGAGGAGAGGGACAGGCTGTTTAAACAGGTAAAGGGACAGGCTGTTTAAACAGGAGAGAGGGGACAGGCTGTTTAAACAGGTGAGGAGAGGGGGCAGGCTGTTTAAACAGGTGAGGAGAGGGACAGGCTGTTTAAACAGGTGAGGAGAGGGACAGGCTGTTTAAACAGGTGAGGAGAGGGGACAGGCTGTTTAAACAGGTGAGGAGAGGGACAGGCTGTTTAAACAGGTGAGGAGAGGGACAGGCTGTTTAAACAGGTGAGGAGAGGGACAGGCTGTTTAAACAGGTGAGGAGAGGGACAGGCTGTTTAAACAGGAGAGGAGAGGGACAGGCTGTTTAAACAGGTGAGGGAGAGGGACAGGCTGTTTAAACAGGAGAGGAGAGGGACAGGCTGTTTAAACAGGTGAGGAGAGGGACAGGCTGTTTAAACAGGTGAGGAGAGGGACAGGCTGTTTAAACAGGTGAGGAGAGGGACAGGCTGTTTAAACAGGTGAGGAGAGGGACAGGCTGTTTAAACAGGTGAGGAGAGGGACAGGCTGTTTAAACAGGTGAGGAGAGGGACGGGCTGTTTAAACAGGTGAGGAGAGGGACAGGCTGTTTAAACAGGTGAGGAGAGGGACAGGCTGTTTAAACAGGTGAGGAGAGGGACAGGCTGTTTAAACAGGTGAGGAGAGGGACAGGCTGTTTAAACAGGTGAGGAGAGGGACAGGCTGTTTAAACAGGTGAGGAGAGGGACAGGCTGTTTAAACAGGTGAGGAGAGGGACAGGCAGGCTGTTTAAACAGGTGAGGAGAGGGACAGGCTGTTTAAACAGGTGAGGAGAGGGACAGGCTGTTTAAACAGGAGAGGAGAGGGGACAGGCTAAACAGGTGAGGAGAGGGACAGGGAAACAGGTGAGGAGAGGGACAGGCTGTTTAAACAGGTGAGGAGAGGGACAGGCTGTTTAAACAGGTGAGGAGAGGGACAGGCTGTTTAAACAGGTGAGGAGAGGGGACAGGCTGTTTAAACAGGTGAGGAGAGGGACAGGGGGACAGGCTGTTTAAACAGGTGAGGAGAGGGACAGGCTGTTTAAACAGGTGAGGAGAGGGACAGGCTGTTTAAACAGGTGAGGAGAGGGACAGGCTGTTTAAACAGGTGAGGAGAGGGGACAGGCTGTTTAAACAGGTGAGAGGGACAGGCTGTTTAAACAGGGAGGAGAGGGACAGGCTGTTTAAACAGGTGAGGAGAGGGACAGGCTGTTTAAACAGGTGAGGAGGGGGACAGGCTGTTTAAACAGGTGAGGAGAGGGACAGGCTGTTTAAACAGGTGAGGAGAGGGGGACAGGCTGTTTAAACAGGTGAAACAGGTGAGGAGGGACAGGCTGTTTAAACAGGTGAGGAGAGGGACAGGCTGAGGAGAGGGGGGACAGGCTGTTTAAACAGGTGAGGAGAGGGACAGGCTGTTTAAACAGGTGAGGAGAGGGACAGGCTGTTTAGGGTGAGGAGAGGACAGGCTTTAAACAGGTGAGGAGAGGGACAGGCTGTTTAAACAGGTGAGGAGAGGGACAGGCTGTTTAAACAGGTGAGAGGAGGGGACAGGCTGTTTAAACAGGTGAGGAGAGGGACAGGCTGTTTAAACAGGTGAGGAGAGGGACAAACAGGCAGGCTGTTTAAACAGGTGAGGAGAGGGACAGGCTGTTTAAACAGGTGAGGAGAGGGACAGGCTGTTTAAACAGGTGAGGAGAGGGACAGGCTGTTTAAACAGGTGAGGAGAGGGACAGGCTGTTTAAACAGGTGAGGAGAGGGACAGGCTGTTTAAACAGGTGAGGAGAGGGACAGGCTGTTTAAACAGGTGAGGAGAGGGACAGGCTGTTTAAACAGGTGAGGAGAGGGACAGGCTGTTTAAACAGGTGAGGAGACAGGCTGTTTAAACAGGTGAGGAGAGAGGGACAGGCTGTTTAAACAGGTGAGGAGAGGGACAGGCTGTTTAAACAGGTGAGGAGAGGGACAGGCTGTTTAAACAGGTGAGAGAGGACAGGCTGTTTAAACAGGTGAGGAGAGGGACAGGCTGTTTAAACAGGTGAGGAGAGGGACAGGCTGTTTAAACAGGTGAGGAGAGAGGGACAGGCTGTTTAAACAGGTGAGGAGAGGAGGGGACAGGCTGTTGTTTAAACAGGAGGAGAGGGGACAGGCTGTTTAAACAGGTGAGGAGAGGGACAGGCTGTTTAAACAGGTGAGGAGAGGGACAGGCTGTTTAAACAGGTGAGGAGAGGGACAGGCTGTTTAAACAGGTGAGGAGAGGGACAGGCTGTTTAAACAGGTGAGGAGAGGGACAGGCTGTTTAAACAGGTGAGGAGAGGGACAGGCTGTTTAAACAGGTGAGGGGAGAGGGTGACAGGCTGTTTAAACAGGTGAGGAGAGGGACAGGCTGTTTAAACAGGTGAGGAGAGGGACAGGCTGTTTAAACAGGTGAGGAGAGGGACAGGCTGTTTAAACAGGTGAGGAGAGGGACAGGCTGTTTAAACAGGTGAGGAGAGGGACAGGCTGTTTAAACAGGTGAGGAGAGGGACAGGCTGTTTAAACAGGTGAGGAGAGGGACAGGCTGTTTAAACAGGTGAGGAGAGGGACAGGCTGTTTAAACAGGTGAGGAGAGGGACAGGCTGTTTAAACAGGTGAGGAGAGGGACAGGCTGTTTAAACAGGTGAGGAGAGGGACAGGCTGTTTAAACAGGTGAGGAGAGGGACAGGCTGTTTAAACAGGTGAGGAGAGGGACAGGCTGTTTAAACAGGAGAGGGACAGGCTGTTTAAACAGGTGAGGAGAGGGACAGGCTGTTTAAACAGGTGAGGAGAGGGACAGGCTGTTTAAACAGGTGAGGAGAGGGACAGGCTGTTTAAACAGGTGAGGAGAGGGGACAGGCTGTTTAAACAGGTGAGGAGAGGGACAGGCTGTTTAAACAGGAGAGGAGGCTGTTTAAAACAGGTGAGACAGGCTGTTTAAACAGGTGAGGGAGAGGGACAGGCTTTTAAACAGGTGAGGAGAGGGACAGGCTGTTTAAACAGGTGAGGAGAGGGACAGGCTGTTTAAACAGGTGAGGAGAGGGACAGGCTGTTTAAACAGGTGAGGAGAGGGACAGGCTGTTTAAACAGGTGAGGAGAGGGACAGGCTGTTTAAACAGGTGAGGAGAGGGACAGGCTGTTTAAACAGGTGAGGAGAGAGGGACAGGCTGTTTAAACAGGTGAGGAGAGGGACAGGCTGTTTAAACAGGTGAGGAGAGGGACAGGCTGTTTAAACAGGTGAGGAGAGGGACAGGCTGTTTAAACAGGTGAGGAGAGGGACAGGCTGTTTAAACAGGTGAGGAGAGGGACAGGCTGTTTAAACAGGTGAGGAGAGGGACAGGCTGTTTAAACAGGTGAGGAGAGGGGACAGGCTGTTTAAACAGGTGAGGAGAGGGACAGGCTGTTTAAACAGGTGAGGAGAGGGACAGGCTGTTTAAACAGGTGTTTAAACAGGAGAGGGACAGGCTGTTTAAACAGGTGAGGAGAGGGGGACAGGCTGTTTAAACAGGTGAGGAGAGGGACAGGCTGTTTAAACAGGTGAGGAGAGGGACAGGCTGTTTAAACAGGTGAGGAGAGGGACAGGCTGTTTAAACAGGTGAGGAGAGGGACAGGCTGTTTAAACAGGTGAGGAGAGGGACAGGCTGTTTAAACAGGTGAGGAGAGGGACAGGCTGTTTAAACAGGTGAGGAGAGGGACAGGCTGTTTAAACAGGTGAGGAGAGGGACAGGCTGTTTAAACAGGTGAGGAGAGGGACAGGCTGTTTAAACAGGTGAGGAGAGGGACAGGCTGTTTAAACAGGTGAGAGAGGACAGGCTGTTTAAACAGGTGAGGAGAGGGACAGGCTGTTTAAACAGGTGAGGAGGAGGGACAGGCTGTTTAAACAGGTGAGGAGAGGGACAGGCTGTTTAAACAGGTGAGGAGAGGGACAGGCTGTTTAAACAGGTGAGGAGAGGGACAGGTGAGGAGAGGGACAGGCTGTTTAAACAGGTGAGGAGAGGGACAGGCTGTTTAAACAGGTGAGGAGAGGGACAGGCTGTTTAAACAGGTGAGGAGAGGGACAGGCTGTTTAAACAGGTGAGGAGAGGGACAGGCTGTTTAAACAGGTGAGGTGAGAGAGGGACAGGCTGTTTAAACAGGTGAGGAGAGGGACAGGCTGTTTAAACAGGTGAGGAGAGGGACAGGCTGTTTAAACAGGTGAGGAGAGGGACAGGCTGTTTAAACAGGTGAGGAGAGGGACAGGCTGTTTAAACAGGTGAGGAGAGGGACAGGCTGTTTAAACAGGAGAGGGGACAGGCTGTTTACAGGCAGGCTGTTTAAACAGGTGAGGAGAGGGACAGGCTGTTTAAACAGGTGAGGAGAGGGACAGGCTGTTTAAACAGGTGAGGAGAGGGACAGGCTGTTTAAACAGGTGAGGAGAGGGACAGGCTGTTTAAACAGGTGAGGAGAGGGACAGGCTGTTTAAACAGGTGAGGAGAGGGACAGGCTGTTTAAACAGGTGAGGAGAGGGACAGGCTGTTTAAACAGGTGAGGAGAGGGACAGGCTGTTTAAACAGGTGAGGAGAGGGGACAGGCTGTTTAAACAGGTGAGGAGAGGGACAGGCTGTTTAAACAGGTGAGGAGAGGGACAGGCTGTTTAAACAGGTGAGGAGAGGGACAGGCTGTTTAAACAGGTGAGGAGAGGGACAGGCTGTTTAAACAGGTGAGAGGGACAGGCTGTTTAAACAGGTGAGGAGAGGGACAGGCTGTTTAAACAGGTGAGGAGGCTGTTTAAACAGGTGACAGGCTGTTTAAACAGGTGAGGAGAGGGACAGGCTGTTTAAACAGGTGAGGAGAGGGAGGCTGTTTAAACAGGTGAGGAGAGGGACAGGCTGTTTAAACAGGTGAGGAGAGGGACAGGCTGTTTAAACAGGTGAGGAGACAGGGTTTAAACAGGTGAGGAGAGGGACTGTTTAAACAGGTGAGGAGAGGGACAGGCTGTTTAAACAGGTGAGGAGAGGGACAGGCTGTTTAAACAGGTGAGGAGAGGGACAGGCTGTTTAAACAGGTGAGGAGAGGGACAGGCTGTTTAAACAGGTGAGGAGAGGGACAGGCTGTTTAAACAGGTGAGGAGAGGGACAGGCTGTTTAAACAGGTGAGGAGAGGGACAGGCTGTTTAAACAGGTGAGGAGAGGGACAGGCTGTTTAAACAGGTGAGGAGACAGGACAGGCTGTTTAAACAGGTGAGGAGAGGGACAGGCTGTTTAAACAGGTGAGGAGAGGGACAGGCTGTTTAAACAGGTGAGGAGAGGGACAGGCTGTTTAAACAGGTGAGGAGAGGGACAGGCTGTTTAAACAGGTGAGGAGAGGGACAGGCTGTTTAAACAGGTGAGGAGGGAGGCTGTTTAAACAGGTGAGGAGAGGGACAGGCTGTTTAAACAGGTGAGGAGAGGGACAGGCTGTTTAAACAGGTGAGGAGAGGGACAGGCTGTTTAAACAGGTGAGGAGAGGACAGGCTGTTTAAACAGGTGAGGAGAGGGACAGGCTGTTTAAACAGGTGAGGAGAGGGACAGGCTGTTTAAACAGGTGAGGAGAGGGACAGGCTGTTTAAACAGGTGAGGAGAGGGACAGGCTGTTTAAACAGGTGAGGAGAGGGACAGGCTGTTTAAACAGGTGAGGAGAGGGACAGGCTGTTTAAACAGGTGAGGAGAGGGACAGGCTGTTTAAACAGGCAGGCTGTTTAAACAGGTGAGGAGAGGGACAGGCTGTTTAAACAGGTGAGGAGAGGGACAGGCTGTTTAAACAGGTGAGGAGAGGGACAGGCTGTTTAAACAGGTGAGGAGAGGGACAGGCTGTTTAAACAGGTGAGGAGAGGGACAGGCTGTTTAAACAGGTGAGGAGAGGGACAGGCTGTTTAAACAGGTGAGGAGAGGGACAGGCTGTTTAAACAGGTGAGGAGAGGGACAGGCTGTTTAAACAGGTGAGGAGAGGGACAGGCTGTTTAAACAGGTGAGGAGAGGGACAGGCTGTTTAAACAGGTGAGGAGAGGGACAGGCTGTTTAAACAGGTGAGGAGAGGGACAGGCTGTTTAAACAGGTGAGGAGAGGGGGACAGGCTGTTTAAACAGGTGAGGAGAGGGACAGGCTGTTTAAACAGGTGAGGAGAGGGACAGGCTGTTTAAACAGGTGAGGAGAGGGACAGGCTGTTTAAACAGGTGAGGAGAGGGACAGGCTGTTTAAACAGGTGAGGAGAGGGACAGGCTGTTTAAACAGGTGAGGAGAGGGACAGGCTGTTTAAACAGGTGAGGAGAGGGACAGGCTGTTTAAACAGGTGAGGAGAGGGACAGGCTGTTTAAACAGGTAAAGGAGAGGGACAGGTGAAACAGGAGAGAGGGACAGGCTGTTTAAACAGGTGAGGAGAGGGACAGGCTGTTTAAACAGGTGAGGAGAGGGACAGGCTGTTTAAACAGGTGAGGAGAGGGACAGGCTGTTTAAACAGGTGAGGAGAGGGACAGGCTGTTTAAACAGGTGAGGAGAGGGACAGGCTGTTTAAACAGGTGAGGAGAGGGACAGGCTGTTTAAACAGGTGAGGAGAGGGACAGGCTGAGGTGAGAGGGAGGCTGTTTAAACAGGAGGGAGAGGGACAGGCTGTTTAAACAGGTGAGGAGAGGGACAGGCTGTTTAAACAGGTGAGGAGAGGGACAGGCTGTTTAAACAGGTGAGGAGAGGGACAGGCTGTTTAAACAGGTGAGGAGAGGGACAGGCTGTTTAAACAGGTGAGGAGAGGGACAGGCTGTTTAAACAGGTGAGGAGAGGGACAGGCTGTTTAAACAGGTGAGGAGAGGGACAGGCTGTTTAAACAGGTGAGGAGAGGGACAGGCTGTTTAAACAGGTGAGGAGAGGACAGGCTGTTTAAACAGGTGAGGAGAGGGACAGGCTGTTTAAACAGGTGAGGAGAGGGACAGGCTGTTTAAACAGGTGAGGAGAGGGACAGGCTGTTTAAACAGGTGAGGAGAGGGACAGGCTGTTTAAACAGGTGAGGAGAGGGACAGGCTGTTTAAACAGGTGAGGAGAGGGACAGGCTGTTTAAACAGGTGAGGAGAGGGACAGGCTGTTTAAACAGGTGAGGAGAGGGACAGGCTGTTTAAACAGGTGAGGAGAGGGACAGGCTGTTTAAACAGGTGAGGAGAGGGACAGGCTGTTTAAACAGGTGAGGAGAGGGACAGGCTGTTTAAACAGGTGAGGAGAGGGACAGGCTGTTTAAACAGGTGAGGAGAGGGACAGGCTGTTTAAACAGGTGAGGAGAGGGACAGGCTGTTTAAACAGGTGAGGAGAGGGGCTGTTTAAACAGGTGAGGAGAGGACAGGCTGTTTAAACAGGTGAGGAGAGGGACAGGCTGTTTAAACAGGTGAGGAGAGGACAGGCTGTTTAAACAGGTGAGGAGAGGGACAGGGTGAGGAGAGGGACAGGCTGTTTAAACAGGTGAGGAGAGGGACAGGCTGTTTAAACAGGTGAGGAGAGGGACAGGCTGTTTAAACAGGTGAGGAGAGGGACAGGCTGTTTAAACAGGTGAGGAGAGGGACAGGCTGTTTAAACAGGTGAGGAGAGGGACAGGCTGGGTGAGAAGGGACAGGCTGTTTAAACAGGTGAGGAGAGGGACAGGCTGTTTAAACAGGTGAGGAGAGGGACAGGCTGTTTAAACAGGTGAGGAGAGGGACAGGCTGTTTAAACAGGTGAGGAGAGGGACAGGCTGTTTAAACAGGTGAGGAGAGGGACAGGCTGTTTAAACAGGTGAGGAGAGGGAGGGACAGGCTGTTTAAACAGGTGAGGAGAGGGACAGGCTGTTTAAACAGGTGAGGAGAGGGACAGGCTGTTTAAACAGGTGAGGAGAGGGACAGGCTGTTTAAACAGGTGAGGAACAGGCTGTTTAAACAGGTGAGGAGAGGACAGGCTGTTTAAACAGGTGAGGAGAGGGACAGGCTGTTTAAACAGGTGAGGAGGGACAGGCTGTTTAAACAGGTGAGGAGAGGGACAGGCTGTTTAAACAGGTGAGGAGAGGGACAGGCTGTTTAAACAGGTGAGGAGAGGACAGGCTGTTTAAACAGGTGAGGAGAGGGACAGGCTGTTTAAACAGGTGAGGAGAGGGACAGGCTGTTTAAACAGGTGAGGAGAGGGACAGGCTGTTTAAACAGGTGAGGAGAGGGACAGGCTGTTTAAACAGGTGAGGAGAGGGACAGGCTGTTTAAACAGGTGAGGAGAGGGACAGGCTGTTTAAACAGGTGAGGAGAGGGACAGGCTGTTTAAACAGGTGAGGAGAGGGACAGGCTGTTTAAACAGGTGAGGAGAGGGACAGGCTGTTTAAACAGGTGAGGAGAGGGACAGGCTGTTTAAACAGGTGAGGAGAGGGACAGGCTGTTTAAACAGGTGAGGAGAGGGACAGGCTGTTTAAACAGGTGAGGAGAGGGACAGGCTGTTTAAACAGGTGAGGAGAGGGACAGGCAGGTGAGGAGAGGGACAGGCTTTAAACAGGTGAGGAGAGGGACAGGCTGTTTAAACAGGTGAGGAGAGGGACAGGCTGTTTAAACAGGTGAGGAGAGGGACTGTTTAAACAGGTGAGGAGAGGGACAGGCTGTTTAAACAGGTGAGGAGAGGGACAGGCTGTTTAAACAGGTGAGGAGGGGACAGGCTGTTTAAACAGGTGAGGAGAGGGACAGGCTGTTTAAACAGGTGAGGAGAGGGACAGGCTGTTTAAACAGGTGAGGAGAGGGACAGGTGAGGTGAGGAGAGGGACAGGCTGTTTAAACAGGTGAGGAGAGGAGGGGACAGGCTGTTTAAACAGGTGAGGAGAGGGACAGGCTGTTTAAACAGGAGAGGAGAGGGACAGGCTGTTTAAACAGGTGAGGAGAGGGACAGGCTGTTTAAACAGGTGAGGAGAGGGACAGGCTGTTTAAACAGGTGAGGAGAGGGACAGGCTGTTTAAACAGGTGAGGAGAGGGACAGGCTGTTTAAACAGGTGAGGAGAGGGACAGGCTGTTTAAACAGGTGAGGAGGAGGGACAGGCTGTTTAAACAGGTGAGGAGAGGGACAGGCTGTTTAAACAGGTGAGGAGAGGGACAGGCTGTTTAAACAGGTGAGGAGAGGGACAGGCTGTTTAAACAGGTGAGGAGAGGGACAGGCTGTTTAAACAGGTGAGGAGAGGGACAGGCTGTTTAAACAGGTGAGGAGAGGGACAGGCTGTTTAAACAGGTGAGGAGAGGGACAGGCTGTTTAAACAGGTGAGGAGAGGGACAGGCTGTTTAAACAGGTGAGGAGAGGGACAGGCTGTTTAAACAGGTGAGGAGAGGGACAGGCTGTTTAAACAGGTGAGGAGAGGGACAGGCTGTTTAAACAGGTGAGGAGAGGGACAGGCTGTTTAAACAGGTGAGGAGAGAGGACAGGCTGTTTAAACAGGTGAGGAGGACAGGCTGTTTAAACAGGTGAGGAGAGGGACAGGCTGTTTAAACAGGTGAGGAGAGGGACAGGCTGTTTAAACAGGTGAGGAGAGGGACAGGCTGTTTAAACAGGTGAGGAGAGGGACAGGCTGTTTAAACAGGTGAGGAGAGGGACTGTTTAAACAGGTGAGGAGAGGGACAGGCTGTTTAAACAGGTGAGGAGAGGGACAGGCTGTTTAAACAGGTGAGGAGAGGGACAGGCTGTTTAAACAGGTGAGGAGAGGGACAGGCTGTTTAAACAGGTGAGGAGAGGGACAGGCTGTTTAAACAGGTGAGGAGGGACAGGCTGTTTAAACAGGTGAGGAGAGGGACAGGCTGTTTAAACAGGTGAGGAGAGGGACAGGCTGTTTAAACAGGTGAGGAGAGGGACAGGCTGTTTAAACAGGTGAGGAGAGGGACAGGCTGTTTAAACAGGTGAGGAGAGGGGACAGGCTGTTTAAACAGGTGAGAGAGGGACAGGCTGTTTAAACAGGTGAGGAGAGGGACAGGCTGTTTAAACAGGTGAGGAGAGGGACAGGCTGTTTAAACAGGTGAGGAGAGGGACAGGCTGTTTAAACAGGTGAGGAGAGGGACAGGCTGTTTAAACAGGTGAGGAGAGGGACAGGCTGTTTAAACAGGTGAGGAGAGGGACAGGCTGTTTAAACAGGTGAGGAGAGGGACAGGCTGTTTAAACAGGTGAGGAGGGACAGGCTGTTTAAACAGGTGAGGAGAGGGACAGGCTGTTTAAACAGGTGAGGAGAGGGGACAGGCTGTTTAAACAGGTGAGGAGAGGGACAGGCTGTTTAAACAGGTGAGGAGAGGGACAGGCTGTTTAAACAGGTGAGGAGAGGGACAGGCTGTTTAAACAGGTGAGGAGAGGGACAGGCTGTTTAAACAGGTGAGGAGAGGGACAGGCTGTTTAAACAGGTGAGGAGAGGGACAGGCTGTTTAAACAGGTGAGGAGAGGGACAGGCTGTTTAAACAGGTGAGGAGAGGGACAGGCTGTTTAAACAGGTGAGGAGGGACAGGCTGTTTAAACAGGTGAGGAGAGGGACAGGCTGTTTAAACAGGTGAGGAGAGGGACAGGCTGTTTAAACAGGTGAGGAGAGGGACAGGCTGTTTAAACAGGTGTTTAAACAGAGAGGGACAGGCTGTTTAAACAGGTGAGGAGAGGGACAGGCCGTTTAAACAGTTTAAACAGGTGAGGAGAGGGACAGGCTGTTTAAACAGGTGAGGAGAGGGACAGGCTGTTTAAACAGGTGAGGAGAGGGACAGGCTGTTTAAACAGGTGAGGAGAGGGACAGGCTGTTTAAACAGGTGAGGAGAGGGACAGGCTGTTTAAACAGGTGAGGAGAGGGACAGGCTGTTTAAACAGGTGAGGAGAGGGACAGGCTGTTTAAACAGGTGAGGAGAGGGACAGGCTGTTTAAACAGGTGAGGAGAGGGACAGGCTGTTTAAACAGGTGAGGGAGAGGACAGGCTGTTTAAACAGGTGAGGAGAGGACACAGGCTGTTTAAACAGGTTAAACAGGTGAGGAGAGGGACAGGCTGTTTAAACAGGTGAGGAGAGGGACAGGCTGTTTAAACAGGTGAGGAGAGGGACAGGCTGTTTAAACAGGTGAGGAGAGGGACAGGCTGTTTAAACAGGTGTGAGGAGAGGGACAGGCTGTTTAAACAGGTGAGGAGAGGGACAGGCTGTTTAAACAGGTGAGGAGAGGGACAGGCTGTTTAAACAGGTGAGGTGAGGAGAGGGACAGGCTGTTTAAACAGGTGAGGAGAGGGACAGGCTGTTTAAACAGGTGAGGAGAGGGACAGGCTGTTTAAACAGGTGAGGAGAGGGACAGGCTGTTTAAACAGGTGAGGAGAGGGACAGGCTGTTTAAACAGGTGAGGAGAGGGACAGGCTGTTTAAACAGGTGAGGAGAGGGGACAGGCTGTTTAAACAGGTGAGGAGAGGGACAGGCTGTTTAAACAGGTGAGGAGACAGGCTGTTTAAACAGGTGAGGAGAGGGACAGGCTGTTTAAACAGGTGAGGAGAGGGACAGGCTGTTTAAACAGGTGAGGAGAGGACAGGCTGTTTAAACAGGTGACAGGCTGTTTAAACAGGTGAGGAGAGGACAGGCTGTTTAAACAGGTGAGGAGAGGGACAGGCTGTTTAAACAGGTGAGGAGAGGGACAGGCTGTTTAAACAGGTGAGGAGAGGGACAGGCTGTTTAAACAGGTGAGGAGAGGGACAGGCTGTTTAAACAGGTGAGGAGAGGGACAGGCTGTTTAAACAGGTGAGGAGAGGACAGGCTGTTTAAACAGGTGAGGAGAGGGACAGGCTGTTTAAACAGGTGAGGAGAGGGACAGGCTGTTTAAACAGGTGAGGAGAGGGACAGGCTGTTTAAACAGGTGAGGAGAGGGACAGGCTGTTTAAACAGGTGAGGAGAGGGACAGGCTGTTTAAACAGGTGAGGAGAGGGACAGGCTGTTTAAACAGGTGAGGAGAGGCTGTTTACAGGTGAGGAGAGGGACAGGCTGTTTAAACAGGTGAGGAGAGGAGGACAGGCTGTTTAAACAGGTGAGGAGAGGGACAGGCTGTTTAAACAGGTGAGGAGAGGGACAGGCTGTTTAAACAGGTGGTGAGGAGAGGGACAGGCTGTTTAAACAGGTGAGGAGAGGGACAGGCTGTTTAAACAGGTGAGGAGAGGAGGGGACAGGCTGTTTAAACAGGTGAGGAGAGGGACAGGCTGTTTAAACAGGTGAGGAGAGGGACAGGCTGTTTAAACAGGTGAGGAGAGGGACAGGCTGTTTAAACAGGTGAGGAGAGGGACAGGCTGTTTAAACAGGTGAGGAGAGGGACAGGCTGTTTAAACAGGTGAGGAGAGGGACAGGCTGTTTAAACAGGTGAGGAGAGGGACAGGCTGTTTAAACAGGTGAGAGAGGGACAGGCTGTTTAAACAGGTGAGGAGAGGGACAGGCTGTTTAAACAGGTGAGGAGAGGGACAGGCTGTTTAAACAGGTGAGGAGAGGGACAGGCTGTTTAAACAGGTGAGGAGAAACAGGGACAGGCTGTTTAAACAGGTGAGGAGAGGGACAGGCTGTTTAAACAGGTGAGGAGAGGGACAGGCTGTTTAAACAGGTGAGGAGGGACAGGCTGTTTAAACAGGTGAGGAGAGGGACAGGCTGTTTAAACAGGTGAGGAGAGGGACAGGCTGTTTAAACAGGTGAGGAGAGGGACAGGCTGTTTAAACAGGTGAGGAGAGGGACAGGCTGTTTAAACAGGTGAGGAGAGGGACAGGCCGTTTAAACAGGTGAGGAGAGGGACAGGCTTTTAAACAGGTGAGGAGAGGGACAGGCTGTTTAAACAGGTGAGGAGAGGGACAGGCTGTTTAAACAGGTGAGGAGAGGGACAGGCTGTTTAAACAGGTGAGGAGAGGGGACAGGCTGTTTAAACAGGTGAGGAGAGGGACAGGCTGTTTAAACAGGTGAGGAGAGGGACAGGCCGTTTAAACAGGTGAGGAGAGGGACAGGCTGTTTAAACAGGTGAGGAGAGGGACAGGCTGTTTAAACAGGTGAGGAGAGGGACAGGCTGTTTGAAACAGGTGGTGAGGAGAGGGACAGGCTGTTTAAACAGGTGAGGAGAGGGACAGAGGAGGGGACAGGCTGTTTAAACAGGTGAGGAGAGGGACAGGCTGTTTAAACAGGTGAGGAGAGGGACAGGCTGTTTAAACAGGTGAGGAGAGGGACAGGCTGTTTAAACAGGTGAGGAGAGGGACAGGCTGTTTAAACAGGTGAGGAGAGGGACAGGCTGTTTAAACAGGCAGGCTGTTTAAACAGGTGAGGAGAGGGACAGGCTGTTTAAACAGGTGAGGAGAGGGACAGGCTGTTTAAACAGGTGAGGAGAGGGACAGGCTGTTTAAACAGGTGAGGAGAGGGACAGGCTGTTTAAACAGGTGAGGAGAGGGACAGGCTGTTTAAACAGGTGAGGAGAGGGACAGGCTGTTTAAACAGGTGAGGAGAGGGACAGGCTGTTTAAACAGGTGAGGAGAGGGACAGGCTGTTTAAACAGGTGAGGAGAGGGACAGGCTGTTTAAACAGGTGAGGAGAGGGACAGGCTGTTTAAACAGGTGAGGAGAGGGACAGGCTGTTTAAACAGGTGAGGAGAGGAGAGGCTGTTTAAACAGGTGAGGAGGGGACAGGCTGTTTAAACAGGTGAGGAGAGGACAGAGGGACAGGCTTAAACAGGTGAGGAGAGGGACAGGCTGTTTAAACAGGTGAGGAGAGGGACAGGCTGAAACAGGTGAGAGAGGGACAGGCTGTTTAAACAGGTGAGGAGAGGGACAGGCTGTTTAAACAGGTGAGGAGAGGGACAGGCTGTTTAAACAGGTGAGGAGAGGGACAGGCTGTTTAAACAGGTGAGGAGAGGGACAGGCCGTTTAAACAGGTGAGGAGAGGGACAGGCCGTTTAAACAGGTGAGGAGAGGGACAGGCTGTTTAAACAGGTGAGGAGAGGGACAGGCCGTTTAAACAGGTGAGGAGAGGGACAGGCTGTTTAAACAGGTGGGCAGAAAGTCACCACAACCTTAAATGGTTTCATACATTTGTCTCTGTCTTTAAATATGGGCGGCAGGTAGCCCCGAGGTAGGAGCTTTGGGCCAGTAACCGGAAGGTTGCGGCAGGTGGCCTCGAGGTTAGAGCTTTGGGCCAGTAACCGGAAGGCTGCGGCAGGTTGCCTCGAGATCAGAGCTTTGGGCCAGTAACCGGAAGGCTGCGGCAGGTGGCCTCGAGGTTAGAGCTTTGGGCCAGTAACCGGAAGGCTGCGGCAGCAGGTGGCCTCGAGGTTAGAGCTTTGGGCCAGTAACCGGAAGGCTGCGACAGGTGGCCTCGAGGTTAGAGCTTTGGGCCAGTAACCGGAAGGCTGCGGCAGGTGGCCTCGAGGTTAGAGCTTTGGGCCAGTAACCGGAAGGCTGCGGCAGGTGGCCTCGAGGTTAGAGCTTTGGGCCAGTAACCGGAAGGCTGCGGCAGGTGGCCTCGAGGTTAGAGCTTTGGGCCAGTAACCGGAAGGCTGCGGCAGGTGGCCTCGAGGTTAGAGCTTTGGGCCAGTAACCGGAAGGCTGCGGCAGGTGGCCTCGAGGTTAGAGCTTTGGGCCAGTAACCGGAAGGCTGCGGAAGTTGGCCTCGAGGTTAGAGCTTTGGGCCAGTAACCGGAAGGCTGCGGCAGGTGGCCTCGAGGTTAGAGCTTTGGGCCAGTAACCGGAAGGCTGCGGAAGTTGGCCTCGAGGTTAGAGCTTTGGGCCAGTAACCGGAAGGCTGCTGATTCCAGTCAAGGCTGCTGATTCCAGTCAAGAGCCGACAAGGTCAAAAAGCTGCCTCTATGCCATTGAGCAAGACACTTAACCTCAATGTCTCCAGGGGTGCTGTACAATGGTAACCCAGGCCGTGACCTCACTCTCTGGGGGTGTCTCATGGGGGGGCACCCCACCAAATTCTTATTAAATACTGCTCTGATGTCACAATCATCAATGTCATTTTTTGGGGGGATGAGGGAGTGGAGAAGTTTGATAAAGAGGTGTATATTTTAAGGTTTAGTGAGTTGAATCTGTGTGTTATGCTTCAACATGTCGCCTTGTTTCGCTCTCCAAGGTCAAAGAAGACAACCAGGAAACAGCAAGCATGGAAAGACAGTACGTAGTTTCTGTGATCATTTTAACGTCTTATCCTTGCCAACCAAAGTGATATTCCTGTTTTATAACTCTGTGACATTTCTAACAGGTTGACTGAGATGCGTGAGAAGATGAGCCTGATCAACGAGGAGATCCGACAGCTTGACAATAACATGGAGGAACACCAAGGTACGGACTGATTAGATCTCTCCACTGGGGTCGTAGATGTTATATCTGACGGGTTTCATAGTCCCGTAGAACAATGAGATGATGAGTTTTGACGTTTTATTTTTTTATATTTTTAGAACATTCACAGTCTCGTACAAGAGCTTTGCACTGGGGTGGAGTGGATGGGGAGTGGGCTGGGATGGGAGAGTTTTGGGCACTTGGCCCAATGAGGGTGGTGTGTGGGGGGGGGGGGGGCGAGACGGGAGCATTGTCCTGTAGATGTGTTCAGTAACAGTTCAGTGGATTGGATATAAATCCATTAAGGCCTCTGAATACTGTCCAAGACAACTCTCTCCGCTCCGCCTTGCCTGCATAGATTACAGCATCCTGTCCTGACCAGGGTAGCGCATACATCCTGCATCCCAACATGGCTCTCTATTCCCTTCCTCGTGGATCCCTATTCCCTACCTAGTGCACCTTATTCCCTTCCTAGTGCACATTATTCCCTTCCCAGTGCACTGATGCAGGGTGCCATTTGGGACTCGGGCATCCTGTAGACGCCTCTCTGTGAGACGTCTGTCTGCTGCTCTGGTCTTCATGGGGATGTGTATTGTATTGTTAGACTCCAGAGGGGAAGTCAACATGGCTGGTGGTCCATGGTAGAAAGGTGTTTTGAAGTCCCACACCGGGGACACTTAATGAAGGAAAGCCTGAATGACCACACCCAAATTACACTTCACATCAGATGTTATTGGGTCACATACACATATTTAGCAGATAGCAGATGTTATTGGGTCACATACACATATTTAGCAGATAGCAGATGTTATTGGTCACATACACATATTTAGCAGATAGCAGATGTTATTGGTCACATACACATATTTAGCAGATGTTATTGGGTCACATACACATATTTAACAGATGTTATTGGGTCACATGCACATATTTAACAGATGTTATTGGGTCACATACACATATTTAACAGATGTTATTGGTCACATACACATATTTAGCAGATGTTATTGGGTCACATACACATATTTAGCAGATGTTATTGGTCACATACACATATTTAACAGATGTTATTGGTCACATACACATATTTAACAGATGTTATTGGTCACATACTCATATTTAACAGATGTTATTGGTCCATACTCATATTTAACATATGTTATTGGGTCACATACTCATATTTAACAGATGTTATTGGTCCATACTCATATTTACCAGATGTTATTGGTCACATACACATGTTTAGCAGATGTTATTGCGGGTATAGCTAAACGCTTGTGTTCCTAGCTCCAACAGTGCAGTAATATCTAACAATCTAAAAGTAAAATAATATAATTAAAATATATAAATATTAGGATGATCAATATCAGAGTGGCATTGACTAGAATACAGTAGAATAGAAAACAGTATTTACATATGAGATGAATAAACAGTATGTAAACATTATTAAAGTGACCAGTGTTCCATTATTAAAGTGACCAGTGATTCCATGTCTATGTATATAGGGCAGCAGCTTCTAAGGTGCAGGGTTGAGTAACCAGGTGGAAGCCGGCTAGTGATGGCTATTTAAGCAGTCTGAAGGCCTTGAGCTTCAAGCTGTTTTTCAGTCTCTCGGTCCCAGCTTTGATGCACCTGTACTGACCTCACCTTCTGGATGATAGCGGGGTGAACAGGCAGTGAATCGGGTGGTTGATGTCCTTGATGACCTTTTTGGCCTTTCTGTGACATCGAGTGGTGTAGGTGTCCTGGAGGGCAGGCAGTGTGCCCCCGTTGATATGTGTTGGGCAGACTGCACCACCTCTGGAGAGCCCTGGGGTTGCAAGCTCAACAGTTGCCGTACCAGGCCAACAGGATGCTCTCAATTGTACATTGTAGAAGTTTGTGAGGGTTTTAGGTGACAAGCCACATTTCTTGAGCCTCCTGAGGTTGAAGAGGCGCTGTTGCCCCTTATTCACCACACTGTCTGTGTGGGTGGTCCATTTCAGATTGTCAGTGATGTGTACACCAAGGATCTTGAAGCTTTCCACCTTCACTGCGGTCCCGTCGATGTGCATGGGGCATGCCCCCTCTGTTGTTTCCTGAAATCCACGATCAGCTCCTTTGTTGTCGTTGAGGGAGAGGTTATTTTCCTGGCACCACTCCACCAGAGCCCTCACCTCCTCCCTGTAGTCCGTCTCGTCATAGTTGGTAATCAAGCCCACTACTGTTGTGTCGTCTGCAAACGTGATGATTGAGTTGGAGGCGTACGAGGCCACGCAGTCATGGGTGAAAAGGGGCCCCCGTGTTGAGAATCAGTGTAGTGGGGGTGTTGTTTCCCATATTCACCACCTGTGGGTGGCCCGTCAGGAACACTTTTAAATGTCTTACTCGCGTCGGCACGGAGAAGGAGAGCCCACAGTCCCCGCGGGCCGCGTCGGCCACTGAGAAGGAGAGCCCACAGTCCCCGCGGGCCGCGTCGGCACGGAGGAGAGCCCACAGTCCCCGTGGGCCGCGTCGGCCACGGAGAAGGAGAGCCCACAGTCCCCGCGGGCCGCGTCAGCCACGGAGAAGGAGAGCCCACAGTCCCCGCGGGCCGCGTCGGCCACGGAGAAGGAGAGCCCACAGTCCCCGCGGGCCGCGTCGGCACGGAGGAGAGCCCACAGTCCCCGCGGGCCGCGTCGGCCACGGAGAAGGAGAGCCCACAGTCCCCGCGGGCCGCGTCAGCCACGGAGAAGGAGAGCCCACAGTCCCCGCGGGCCGCGTCGGCCACGGAGAAGGAGAGCCCACAGTCCCCGCGGGCCGCGTCGGCCACGGAGAAGGAGAGCCCACAGTCCCCGCGGGCCGCGTCAGCCACGGAGAAGGAGAGCCCACAGTCCCCGCGGGCCGCGTCGGCCACGGAGAAGGAGAGCCCACAGTCCCCGCGGGCCGCGTCAGTGGAACTGTATTATCCTCAAAGCGGACAAAAATGTGTTTAGCTTGTCCGGGAGCAAGACGCAGTGTCTGCGACATGGCTGGTTTTCCCGTTGTAGTCCGTGATTGTCTGTAGACCCTGACACATACATCTCGTGTCGAAGACGTTGAATTGCGACTCCACTTTGTCTCTGTACTGGAGTTTTGCCAGTTTGATTGCCTTACGGAGGGAATAACTACACTGTTTGTATTCGACCATATTCCCAGTCACTTTGCCTTAGTTAAATGCGCTGGTTCACGCTTTCAGTTTTAATAGTCACAGTGTGAACAACATCCCCTATACACTTCCTTATGAACTCAGTCACCGTGTCCGTGTATACGTCAATGTTATTCTCAGAGGCAACCTGGAACATATTCCAATCTGCGTGATCAAAACAAAAAGTGTGGATTCTGATTGGTCAGACCAGCGTTGACTAGACCTTAGCACGGGTGTACTTCCTGTTTGAGTTTCTGCCTATACGAAGGGAAGAGCAGAATGGAGTTGTGATCTGATTTGCCGAAGGGAGAGCCTTTTAGCCATCCCAGAAGGGAGAGTAACAGGCAATGTGTTGATATAACTTTGGTAACGTTTCCCTCAAATTTGCTTTGTTAAAATCCCCAACTACAATAAATGTTGCCTCAGGATATGTGGTTTCCAGTTTGCACAAAGTCCAGTGTAGTTCTGTTTTGGTATCGGATTGAGGGGGAATAAACATGGCTGTGACTATAAGCGAAGAAAATTCTCTTGGGAGGTAATATGGCCGGCATTTGATTGTGAGATATTCTAGGTTCGGTGAACAAAAGGACTTGAGTCCTTTTTTTGTTGTTGTCATATTTCTGGTCGTAATGCTGGTGAGTTAACGCCGTTCTGATATCCGAAAGTTATTTCAAGTTGGATGTAATAACATGAAAAATGTTCTGGGCTAATAGCGTAAGAAATAACACACAAAAAAACTAAATACTGCAAAGTTGGTTAGGAGCTAGTAGCAGAGCTTCCATGTCTGTCATGTCTTAGGAGCCAGAAGCAGAGCTTCCATGTCTGTCATGTCTTAGGAGCTAGTAGCAGAGCTTCCATGTCTGTCATGTCTTAGGAGCTAGTAGCAGAGCTTCCATGTCTGTCATGTCTTAGGAGCTAGTAGCAGAGCTTCCATGTCTGTCATGTCTTAGGAGCTAGTAGCAGAGCTTCCATGTCTGTCATGTCTTAGGAGCTAGTAGCAGAGCTTCCATGTCTGTCATGTCTTAGGAGCTAGTAGCAGAGCTTCCATGTCTGTCATGTCTTAGGAGCTAGTAGCAGAGCTTCCATGTCTGTCATGTCTTAGGAGCTAGTAGCAGAGCTTCCATGTCTGTCATGTCTTAGGAGCTAGTAGCAGAGCTTCCATGTCTGTCATGTCTTAGGAGCTAGTAGCAGAGCTTCCATGTCTGTCATGTCTTAGGAGCTAGTAGCAGAGCTTCCATGTCTGTCATGTCTTAGGAGCTAGTAGCAGAGCTTCCATGTCTGTCATGTCTTAGGAGCTAGTAGCAGAGCTTCCATGTCTGTCATGTCTTAGGAGCTAGTAGCAGAGCTTCCATGTCTGTCATGTCTTAGGAGCTAGTAGCAGAGCTTCCATGTCTGTCATGTCTTAGGAGCTAGTAGCAGAGCTTCCATGTCTGTCATGTCTTAGGAGCTAGTAGCAGAGCTTCCATGTCTGTCATGTCTTAGGAGCTAGTAGCAGAGCTTCCATGTCTGTCATGTCTTAGGAGCTAGTAGCAGAGCTTCCATGTCTGTCATGTCTTAGGAGCTAGTAGCAGAGCTTCCATGTCTGTCATGTCTTAGGAGCTAGTAGCAGAGCTTCCATGTCTGTCATGTCTTAGGAGCTAGTAGCAGAGCTTCCATGTCTGTCATGTCTTAGGAGCTCTAGTAGCAGAGCTTCCATGTCTGTCATGTCTTAGGAGCCAGAAGCATAGCTTCCATGTCTGTCATGTCTTAGGAGCTAGTAGCAGAGCTTCCATGTCTGTCATGTCTTAGGAGCTAGTAGCAGAGCTTCCATGTCTGTCATGTCTTAGGAGCTAGTAGCAGAGCTTCCATGTCTGTCATGTCTTAGGAGCTAGTAGCAGAGCTTCCATGTCTGTCATCTCTTAGGAGCCAGAAGCAGAGCTTCCATGTCTGTCGGCGCCATCATGATCATCATATTCCCTATTGCCACCGGGCCCTGGTAAAAGTGCACTATATGGGGAATAGGGTGCCATTTGGGATGCATCCATACTGTAGCTCTCGATACTTGGAGGAATCTCATATCCTCTGACTGTTTCCTGTTCTCATCTCTGTCTCATATCCTCTGACTGTTTCCTGTCCTCATCTCTGTCTCATATTCTCTGACTGTTTCCTGTCCTCATCTCTGTCTCATATTCTCTGACTGTTTCCTGTCCTCATCTGTCTCATTTCCTCTGACTGTTTCCTGTCCTCATCTCTGTCTCATATCCTCTGATTGTTTCCTGTCCTCATCTCTGTCTCATATCCTCTGACTGTTTCCTGTCCTCATCTCTGTCTCATATCCTCTGATTGTTTCCTGTCCTCATTTCTGTCTCATATCCTCTGACTGTTTCCTGTCCTCATCTCTGTCTCATATCCTCTGACTGTTTCCTGTCCTCATTTCTGTCTCATATCCTCTGACTGTTTCCTGTCCTCATCTCTGGCTCATATCCTCTGACTCTTCATGACCAGACGGTAAGAGGCCTACTGTGTCCCATTTGTTCTCCACCAAACTCCTCCAACATACTAATCAACTAGACTAGGCCATCCTTCCAGTAGCATTAGTTTGGAACTAACTACTTCCACTTTACTTTATATAGACTCTACAGTCTTAGAAGTAAAGGTGCCTGGAAGCTTTTTGGGTTGCCACACCGCCATAATCTTTTCAGTTAAAAGAAGGTCCTAGAGGAACCCCTGTGTAAAGGTTCAAACTGGAAGCTTTTTGGGTTGCCACACCGCCATAATCTTTTCAGTTAAAAGAAGGTCCTAGAGGAACCCCTGTGTAAAGGTTCAAACTGGAACCTTTTTGGGTTGCCACACCGCCAGAATCTTTCCAGTTAAAAGAAGGTCCTAGAGGAACCCCTGTGTAAAGGTTCAAATTGGAAACTTTTTGGAATGCTAGGGGTTCTAATTTGAACCTTTTTAATAATATATTACAGTTTTGGCAGCCTTGAGGAACTCATAGACCTCTGTTAGCCTCATTGACGCTATGAAACGTGATGACAATACAACAGAACTGATGAAGACATTTACTGTAACAGGTGGCCCAAAAAATATATTGATTAAAGCCACGCCCCTACTAAGCCACGCCCCCACTCCACTGATAGAAGCACACCCACACACAGTACATGTTGTTTAAATGTATGCAAATTGTGAAGTATTTTGTCTGTAATGTTTTTGTTCGTTATGAGTCAGACCCCAGTAAGACTAGCTGTCACCATTGGCGTCGGCTAATGTGGATCCTAATAAATCAAATCCCTCCAGGGTTCCTCCTTGAACCTGTTGCTATATTGAACCGTTGAAGGTCCTCCCAGAACCTCTCAACTAACCAAAGGTTCAAGTATGAACCATTGACTAACAATGGTTCCTCGCAGATCTCCAGGCTTCCACAAGTCACCTCTAATTCTAAGAGCAGACTAAATACTCAAGTAACAACTCACTTTTTGTCCAACAGGTGAACGAAACCAGAAGTACAAAGAGCTAAAGAAGAGAGATGAGACTATGGACAGTGAGTTGACCATTACATACTTTATGTGAACCATTCCTGTGTAGGTTGTAGAAAGTTACACATCTTGTATCCCTTTCAGTCTAAGACGTTTTCCCTGCCAACTTTTTTCGTCCTTTTCTTTCTATCTGAAAGTTATTCCCGGTTATCAAAGACAAAACTTTTATTTCCGCCAAAACGACATAGTAATAATTTCGGTCAAGTTCTGCCTACGGCTTAGTATGTAATGTAGCAATAATGCTGAGGCGACATTAGCACGCTCTACGCTCTTAAACTCTTGATGGTTGCTAAACAGCACAAGTTTTCTGCAGGCTATCTCTGCAGTAGATTGCAATTCCGCCCCCTTTGGCAGTTCTATCTTGTAGTTGTTGTAGTTGTCTAGTGTGTTGGGAACAGAGAATAAAAGGAGTAGATTTCTGGTCGTGGTAGAATAGATTCAGGGCATAATGTGCAGTGGTGGCCAAAAGTTTTGAGAATGACACATATTAATTTCCACAAAGTTTTCTGCTTCAGTGTCTTTAGAATTGTTTTGTCAGATGTTACTATGGAATACTGAAGTATAATTACAAGCATTTCATAAGTGTCAAAGGCTTTTATTGACAATTACATTAAGTTGATGCAGAGTCAATATTTGCAGTGTTGACCCTTCTTTTTCAAGACCTCTGCAATCTGCCCTGGCATGCTGTCAATTAACTTCTGAGCCACATCCTGACTGATGGCAACCCATTCTTGCATAATCAATGCTTGGAGTTTGTCAGAATTTGTGGGTTTTTGTTTGTCCACCTGCCTCTTGAGGATTGACCACAAGTTCTCAATAAATTAACGTCTGGGGAGTTTCCTGGCCATGGACCCAAAATATTGACGTTTTGTTCCCTGAGCCACTTAGTTATTCCTTTTGCCTTATGGCAAGGTGCTCCATCATGCTGGAAAAGGCATTGTACGTCACCAAACTGTTCCTGGATGGTTTGGAGAAGTTGCTCTCGGAGGATGGTTGGTACCATTCTATATTCATGGCTGTGTTCTTAGGCATAATTGCGAGTGAGCCAACTCCCTTGGCTGAGAAGCAACCCCACACATGAATGGTCTCAGGATGCTTTACTGTTGGCATGACACAGGACTGATGGTAGCGCTCACCTTGTCTTCTCCGGACAAGCTTTTTTTCCGGATGCCCCAAAACAATCGGAAAGGGGATTCATCAGAGAAAATGACTTTACCCCAGTCCTCAGCAGTCCAATCCCTGTACCTTTTGCAGAATATCAGTCTGTCCCTGATGTTTTTCCTGGAGATAAGTGGCTTCCTTGCTGCCCTTCTTGACACCAGGCCATCCTCCAAAAGTCTTCGCCTTACTGTCGGTGTAGATGCACTCACACCTGCCTGCTGCCATTCCTGAGCAAGCTCTGTACTGGTGGTGCTCCGATCCCGCAGCGGAATCAACTTTAGGAGACGGTCCTGGCGCTTGCTGGACTTATCTGGGCACCCCAAAGCCTTCTTCACAACAATTGAACCGCTCTCCTTGAAGTTCTTGATTATCTGATAAATGGTTGATTTAGGTGCAATCTTACTGGCAGCAATATCCTTGCCTGTGAAGCCCTTTTTGTGTAAAGCAACGATGACGGCACCTGCTTCCTTGCAGGTAACCATGGTTGACAGAGGAAGAACAAACAATGATTCCAAACACCACCCTCCTTTTGAAGCTTCCAGTCTGTTTTTCAAACTCTTTCAGCATGACGGAGTGATCTCCAGCCTTGTCCTCGTCAACACTCGAGAGAATCACTGACATGATGTCAGCTGGTCCTTTTGTGGCAGGGCTGAAATGCAGTGGAAATGTTTTTGGGGGATTCAGTTCATTTTCATGGCAAATAGGGACTTTGCAATTCATCTGATGACTCAAATTGCCATCATACAAACTGAGGCAGCAGACTTTGAAAATTCATATTTGTCATTCTCAAAACTTTTGGCCTTGACTGTACAGACAAGGGTATGGTAGGATGTGAGTACAGTGTAGGTAAACCTAGGCATTGAGTGATAATGAGAGTGGCTGTGTCTCTGGAGGCACCAGTTATGACAGGTGAGGTTCTCTGTACGTGTGGTGGTGGCACAAAAGAGGCATGTTGGGCGGGGCTGGGGGTTCTACAGGGAAATTAAACAATAATACACTAACCCAAACAGCAGTGGACAAGGCATATTAACATTAGGGAGTGGCATGTGTAGCCGAGTGATCATAGGGTCCAAAGAGCAGAAATAGGTGAGTCAGGAAGCGTTTGGTAGTCGCTACTACGCTAGGCGAGCTGGAGAAACGGTGATTCAGACAGCTAGCGGGCTGGAGACACGGTGATTCAGACAGCTAGCGGGCTGGAGACACGGTGATTCAGACAGCTAGCGGGCTGGAGACACGGTGATTCAGACAGCTAGCGAGCTGGAGACACTGTGATTCAGACAGCTAGCGGGCTGGAGACACTGTGATTCAGACAGCTAGCGGGCTGGAGACACGGTGATTCAGACAGCTAGCGGGCTGGAGACACAGTGATTCAGACAGCTAGCGGGCTGGAGACACTGTGATTCAGACAGCTAGCGGGCTGGAGACACTGTGATTCAGACAGCTAGCGGGCTGGAGACACGGTGATTCAGACAGCTAGCGGGCTGGAGACACGGTGATTCAGACAGCTAGCGGGCTGGAGACACTGTGATTCAGACAGCTAGCGGGCTGGAGACACGGTGATTCAGACAGCTAGCGGGCTGGAGACACTGTGATTCAGACAGCTAGCGGGCTGGAGACACGGTGATTCAGACAGCTAGCGGGCTGGAGACACGGTGATTCAGACAGCTAGCGGGCTGGAGACACGGTGATTCAGACAGCTAGCGGGCTGGAGACACGGTGATTCAGACAGCTAGCGGGCTGGAGACACTGTGATTCAGACAGCTAGCGGGCTGGAGACACGGTGATTCAGACAGCTAGCGGGCTGGAGACACGGTGATTCAGACAGCTAGCGGGCTGGAGACACGGTGATTCAGACAGCTAGCGGGCTGGAGACACTGTGATTCAGACAGCTAGCGGGCTGGAGACACGGTGATTCAGACAGCTAGCGGGCTGGAGACACGGTGATTCAGACAGCTAGCGGGCTGGAGACACTGTGATTCAGACAGCTAGCGGGCTGGAGACACTGTGATTCAGACAGCTAGCGGGTTGGAGACACTGTGATTCAGACAGCTAGCGGGCTGGAGACACGTTGATTCAGACAGCTAGCGGGCTGGAGACACGGTGATTCAGACAGCTAGCGGGCTGGAGACACGGTGATTCAGACAGCTAGCGGGCTGGAGACACGGTGATTCAGACAGCTAGCGGGCTGGAGACACGGTGATTCAGACAGCTAGCGGGCTGGAGACACGGTGATTCAGACAGCTAGCGGGCTGGAGACACGGTGATTCAGACAGCTAGCGGGCTGGAGACACGGTGATTCAGACAGCTAGCGGGCTGGAGACACGGTGATTCAGACAGAAAAGCCTGTTGAAACCACATTGGACGTTTACGTCGGCAGATCAGTCGTGATGGATCGGCAGGGCTCCGAGGTGACAATAAAGGGTCCAGGCCAATTGGAAAAAGAGGTATTGTAGCCCAAGAATTAGCTGGCAGACCTCTTCGGCCACTCGGGAGATGGGCCTAGCTCAAGGCTAACTGATGCTTGCTTCTAGACAGAGGTGTTAGCTAGCAGTAGCTACTCGGATTGCAGCTAGCTAGCTGCGATGATCCGGTGCAATGGACCAGGGCTTGTGGCAGGAATCCGGTGGATGTGGTAGAGAAAAAGCAGTCCGATATGCTCTGGGTAGATATTGCGCTGTGCAGACTGGCAGGAATTGACCGAGCTGAAGCTGGCTGGTGTCCGAGTTAACAGTGAGGACCACTGGCAGTGTCTAACTGACTACTAGCTAGTAGCTAGTTAGCTGGCTAGCTTCTGAAGGGGGTTCTGGTTCTAAAGTATAAAAATAGTAGATCCGTACCACATTGGTGGGTTTGCAGGAGAGTATATTCAGTTCGTAGATGAAAAGTGAGATAAAAATATATACGAATAAAACTAGGAAAACAACTATTTACACGGGACAAGACAAGACAAACACACGACCAACTGCTAGGTCATCTTTTAATCACAATCACATTATTAGCATGCTATAAAGTATCCTAAATCAAGTGGTCATCTATCACTGATCAGAAACATTTAGGATGTAGCAATGTAGCCTAGATGCTCCATCCTATAATGTAGCCTAATTGCTACATGCTATAATGTAGCCTAAATGCTACATGCTATAATGTAGCCTAAATGCTACATGCAATAATGTAGCCTAAATGCTACATGCAATAATGTAGCCTAAATGCTACATGCTATAATGTAGCCTAAATGCTACATGCTATAATGTAGCCTAAATGCTACATGCTATAATGTAGCCTAAATGCTACATGCAATAATGTAGCCTAAATGCTACATGCTATAATGTAGCCTAAATGCTACATGCTATAATGTAGCCTAAGAGTAGGCCTATTATTTTGTTCGATCATGTGGAGGCAACTCCAAAAACCCATGGAGGTTGAAATATGAACACCAGACTCGCATGCTTTTGAAAATAGGATTGCTATTATTTTCTATGGGTGTCATGATGAAGGTACACCCCTACTCCTGCTCCCTAACAAAGTGGAGTGAGGGTAGGAAAGAGAGGAAATTGGGCCTCCCGAGTGGCGTAGCTGACTAAGCTTCGCAGTGCTTGAGGCATTATTACAGACCCGGCCGTAACCGGGAGACCCATGAGGTAGTGCACAATTGGCCCAGTGATCGTCCGGGTTAGGGGAGGGTTTGGCCGGACAGGATTTCCTTGTCTCATCGCGACTCCTTGTGGTGAGCCGGGCGCCTGCAAGCTCACCTCGGTCGCCACCTCGGTCGCCAGCTGGACGGTGTTTCCTCCGTTGGTGCGGTTGGCTTCCGGGTTCAGCGGGCAGTGTGTCTAGAAGCAGTTGCGGCTTGGCAGGGTCGTGTTTTGGAGGACGCCTTGCTCTCGACTTTGCCTCTCCCGAGTCCGTACGGGAGTTGCAGCGATGGGACAAGACTGTAACTATCAATTGGTGAGAAAAAGGGGTAAAATTACAAAAAAAATAGAATAATAGGAAATAGATGTAACGTGGATGAAAACAGGGCAGACTGTTTCTAAATATCACTTTTAATATGTCAGCGGTATCACATGACAAGTTCTGTTATATTCCATTATATTCTTATTAGAAAATATACAGTATTAAAATATACAGTGGGGCAAAAAGTATTTAGTCGTCCACCAATTGTTCAAGTTCTCCCACTTAAAAAGATCGGTTGACCTCTGTCATTGCCAACAAAGGGTATATATAACAAAGTATTGAGATAAACTTTTGTTATTGACCAAATACTTATTTTCCACCATAATATGCAAATAAATTCATTAAAAATCCTACAATGTGATTTTCTGGAAGAAAAAAATTATATAATTTTGTCTGTCATAGTTGAAGTGTAACTATGATAAAAATTACAGGCCTCTCTCATCTTTTTAAGTGGGAGAACTTGCACAATTGGTGGCTGACTAAATACTTTGTTGCCCCACTGCATCTGTGTTGACTGTGATCGGATAGGTGTGTCTTTGTCTGTTTCGTTAACAAAATAACAAACTATTGATTTCATTTGGCTGGTGTAGCCACGGCTACACAGACCTGTAACATGCCCGATTAAAACTCAAAATATGCAATTATTTTCCTTTTTGAAAACACATTTTATTCGTCCTTATAATGTTTCTTAGGAACCTGCCTAAAGCAATTGATAATGGCTTAGAATTTTTAATGGTGTATATTCAATGTATTTATTGAAATAGACGACGCCCACCCTGCACACCTCTACTACCAGTCCTCCCCGGTGTGCCGGGAGGAATGAAAGGTGTATTTAGGCAAGAATGTTGTCAAAATGGGCCTGTTTATAAAGAGGGGGGTCATAGAAACATTGCCCGTTTGATTTATGTTTACAGCCTAAATAGTGTAAAGCCTATGTGTCAGCAGTATTGTAGTCTATACTGATCGTTATCTGGCATTGATTCATATTTCCACAGGCTTTCTGGATTCATTTGATGAGACTAAAGCTGCAGAGGTGGAGAAAAACCGTCAGACACAGGCCATCATCGTAGCTCTACTGGAACACTCCAGCAGAGTGAGTGAGAGAGAGAGAGTGAATGAGAGAGAGAGAGAGTGAGTGAGTGAGAGAGAGAGAGTGAATGAGTGAGAGAGAGAGAAAAAACCGTCAGACACAGGCCATCATCGTAGCTCTACTGGAACACTCCAGCAGAGTGAGTGAATGAGTGAGTGAGAGAGTGAGTGTGAGAGAGAGAGAGACACCAAGGAGGCCCTACAGCAGCACCTAGATCTTCTGCACAGATTCTGTCAGACCTGGGCCCTGACAGTAAATCTCAGTAAGACCAAAGTAATGGTGTTCCTAAAAAGGTCAAATTCCCAGGACCACGAATGCAAATTCCATCTAGACACCATTGGCCTAGAGCACACAAAAAACTATACATACCTTGACCTGAAATTCTTCAACAAAACTGTGAACGTTCCATCAAAGGAACATAAAATTCGACATACCAATTAGGATCTGGCTAAAAATACTTTTATCCGTTATAAGACCCATTGCCCTTTATGGTTGTGAGGTCTGGGGTTCACTCACCAATCAAGAATTCACTAAATGGGATAAACACGCGGCGATATCCGCTAATTATCAAAATCCATAAAAGATCTGTTAAATTCTACAACCACCTAAGAGGAAGCGATTCCCAAACCTTCCATAACAAAGCCATCACCTACCTGACTATGTACAGACTCAGTGAGCATAGCCTTGCTATTGAGAAAGGCCGCCGTAGGCAGACCTGGCTCTCAAGAGAAGGCAGGCTATGTGATCACTGCCCACAAAATGAGGTGGAAACTGAGCTGCACTTCCTAACTTCCTGCCAAATGTATGACCATATTAGAGACACATATTTTTCTCAGATTACACAGATCTACAAAGAATTTGAGAGAGAGAGACGAGAGAGAGACGAGAGAGGAACAGAGGAGAGACGAAAGAGGAACAGAGAGGAGAGAGAGAGAAAAGGGGGAGAGAGGGAGAGGGAGCGAGACGAGAGAGAGAGAGAGAGAGGAACAGAGAGGAGAGAGAGAAAAGGGGACAGAGAGGGAGAGGGAGAAGGAGCGAGGCGAGAGAGGGAGGAACAGAGAGGAGAGAGAGAAAAGGTGACAGAGAGGGAGAGAGAGAGGGAGCGAGACGAGAGAGAGAGAAAAGGGGACAGAGAGGGGGAGGGAGAGAGGGAGAGGGAGCGAGACGAGAGAGAGAGGGAGAAAAGGGGACAGAGAGGGGGAGGGAGGGAGGGGAGGGAGACGAGAGAGAGAGAGAGAGAAAGGGGACAGAGAGGGGGAGGGAGAGAGAGAGAGGGAGCGAGACGAGAGAGAGAGAGAGAGGAACAGAGGAGAGAGAGAAAAAGGGGACAGAGAGGGGGAGGGAGGGAGAGAGAGCGGGAGAGAAAAGGGGACAGAGGGGGAGGGAGAGAGAGAGCGGGAGAGGGAGCGAGACGAGAGAGAGAGAGAAAAGGGGACAGAGAGGGGGAGGGAGAGAGAGAGAGCGGGAGAGGGAGCGAGATGAGAGAGAGAGAGAGAAAAGGGGACAGAGAGGGGGAGGGAGAGAGAGAGAGAGCGGGAGAGGGAGCGAGACGAGAGAGAGAGAGAAAAAGGGGACAGAGGGGGAGCGAGGAGAGAGAGAGAGAGAGAGAGAGAGAGAGGAACAGAGAGGAGAGAGAGAAAAGGGGACAGAGAGGGGGAGGGAGGGAGAGAGAGGGAGCGAGAAGAGAGAGAGAGAAGGGGACAGAGAGGGGGAGGGAGAGAGCGGGAGAGGGAGCGAGACGAGAGAGAGAGAGAGAGAAAAGGGGACAGAGAGGGGGAGGGAGAGAGAGAGAGCGGGAGAGGGAGCAAGACGAGAGAGAGAGAGAAAAGGGGGACAGAGAGGGGGAGGGAGAGAGAGAGAGGGAGCGAGACGAGAGAGAGAGAGAGAGAGAGAGAGAGGAACAGAGAGGAGAGAGAGAAAAAGGGGACAGAGAGGGGGAGAGAGAGGGAGCGAGACGAGAGAGAGAGAGAAAAGGGGACAGACAGGGAGAGAGAGAGGGAGAGGAGTGAGACGAGAGAGAGAGAGAGAAAAGGGGACAGAGAGGGAGAGAGAGGGAGCGAGACGAGAGAGAGAGAGAGAAAAGGGGACAGAGGGGGAGGGAGAGAGAGAGAGCGGGATAGGGAGCGAGACGAGAGAGAGAGAGATAAAAGGGGACAGAGAGGTGGAGGGAGGGAGAGAGAGGGGGAGCGAGACGAGAGAGAGAGAGAGAAGGGGACAGAGAGGGGGAGGGAGAGAGAGCGAGAGAGAGAGAGAAAAGGAGACAGAGAGGGGGAGGGATGGAGCGAGACGAGAGAGAGAGAGAGAGAGAGAGAGAAAAGGGGACAGAGAGGGTGAGGGAGGGAGCGAGACGAGAGAGAGAGAAAAAGGGGACAGAGAGGGGGAGGGAGAGAGAGAGAGAGAGAGGTAGAGGGAGCGAGACGGGAGAGAGAGAGAAAAGGGGACAGAGAGGGGGAGGGAGAGAGAGAGTGGGAGAGGGAGCGAGACGAGAGAGAGAGAGAAAAGGGGACAGAGAGGGGGAGGGAGAGAGAGAGCGGGAGAGGGAGCGAGACGAGAGAGAGAGAGAAAAGGGGACAGAGAGGGAGAGAGAGAGAGAGAGAGAGAGAGGAACAGAGAGGAGAGAGAGAAAAGGGGACAGAGAGAGACAGAGACAGAGAGAGCTCTACTGGAACACTCTAGTGGAGGGAGGGAGAGGTTCAACTGATGTTACCCATCTGCCATGTGCTTGTCTGCTGTTCTCAATGAAACAGCTCGGCCACCAAGTTCAACACTTGGACGTTGTTTTGTTAAAATACTCCCAGGTCACAGTTTGGACGTTGCCTTGTTTTGCCTTCGTTCTTCTTTGTTTGTTTATTACGAGTTAGCTGAATGAACCGTTTATTTCTGTACCCCAGCTGTTCTCTGTCATGTCGTTCACACAGGTTCTGCTTTAAGTCATAAAATGTACAGTTTAATAGAAACTCCTATCAGATACGAGGGTTTTCATAAATCTTCTGAATACTGCGTGTTGTTTTTTTTAATTTTTATTTATTTATTTTTTTACCTTTATTTAACCAGGCAAGTCAGTTCAGAACAAATTCTTATTTTCAATGACAGCATGGGAACAGTGGGTTAACTGCCTGTTCAGGGGCAGAACGACAGATTTTGTACCTTGTCAGCTCAGGGGTTTGAACTCTCAACCTTCCGGTTACTAGTCCAACGCTCTAACCACTAGGCTACACTGCCTACACTGCCGCCCCAGTTGAAGTTGAAGTGAAGAGGCTCGTTTAAAGGAGATGTGTGTGTTGATGCAGAACATGAACCGGATGCGCCAGATCTCGTCGGTGACGGCCAGTGAGCTCAAGTCCATGCAGGAAGACCTGAGCTTCAAGGAGACGGAGATGCACAAGTCCCAGAACACAGCCAAGGGTCTGTCTTCAGGTGAGTACACAACACATTACAACACAACACATTACAACACAACACAGTCCCACAACACAGTCCCACAACACAGCCAAGGGTGTTATTACACAACACAGTCCCACAACACAGCCAAGGGTGTTATTACACAACACAGTCCCACAACACAGCCAAGGGTCTGTCTTCAGGTGAGTACAGCTCCACAACACAGCCAAGGGCCTGTCTTCGGGTTAGTACACAACACATTACAACACGGCACAGTACCACAACACAGCCAAGGGCCTCAGGTTAGTCCCACACAGTGATGATAGTCTGTTTACAGCCTACTGTAAAACTCTCAGCTGGGTCCACCCTACTGTAAAACTTTCTCTCAGCTGGGTTCACCCTACTGTAAAACCCTCTCAGCTGGGTTCACCCTACTGTAAAACTCTCTCAGCTGGGTCCACCCTACTGTAAAACTCTCAGCTGGGTCCGCCCTACTGTAAAACTCTCTCTCAGCTGTGTCCACCCTACTGTAAAACTCTCTCTCAGCTGGGTCCACCCTACTGTAAAACTCTCTCTCAGCTGGGTCCACCCTACTGTAAAACTCTCAGCTGGGTCCACCCTACTGTAAAACTCTCTCAGCTGGGTCCACTCTACTGTAAAACTCTCTCTCAGCTGTGTCCACCCTACTGTAAAACTCTCTCTCAGCTGGGTCCACCCTACTTTAAAACTCTCTCAGCTGGGTCCACTCTACTGTAAAACTCTCTCAGCTGTGTCCACCCTACTGTAAAACTCTCTCTCAGCTGGGTCCACCCTACTTTAAAACTCTCTCAGCTGGGTCCACCCTACTGTAAAACTCTCTCTCAGTTGTGTCTACCCTACTGTAAAACTCTCTCTCAGCTGGGTCCACCCTACTTTAAAACTCTCTCAGCTGGGTCCACCCTACTTTAAAACTCTCTCAGCTGGGTCCACCCTACTGTAAAACTCTCTCTCAGCTGGGTCCACCCTACTGTAAAACTCTCTCAGCTGGGTCACACCCTACTTTAAAACTCTCTCTCAGCTGGGTCCACCCTACTTTAAAACTCTCTCTCAGCTGGGTCCACCCTACTGTAAAACTCTCTCTCAGCTGGGTGCACCCTACTGTAAAACTCTCTCTCAGCTGGGTCCACCCTACTTTAAAACTCTCTCTCAGCTGGGTCCACCCTACTTTAAAACTCTCTCTCAGCTGGGTCCACCCTACTTTAAAACTCTCTCTCAGCTGGGTCCACCCTACTGTAAAACATTCTCTCCCCCTTCTCCACTGCTGTCCTGTCGATGTGGATAGAGGGATGCTTCCTCTGCTGTTTCCTGAAGTCCACGATCATCTCCTTTGTTTTGTTGACGTTGAGTGTGAGGTTATTTTCCTGACACCACACTCCGAGGGCCCTCACCTCCTCCCTGTAGGCCGTCTCGTCGTTGTTGGTAATGAAAGCCTACTGCTGTTGTGTCGTCTGCAAACTTGATGATTGAGTTGGAGGCGTTCTTGGCCACGCAGTCGTGGGCGAACAGGGAGTACAGGAGGGGGCTGAGAACACACCCTTGTGGGGCCCCAGTGTTCAGGATCAGCGACGTGGAGATGTTGTTTCCTACCTTCACCACCTGGGGGCGGCCCGTCAGGAAGTCCAGGACCCGGTTGCACAGGGTGGGGTCGAGACCCAGGGCCTCAAGCCTATTGATGAGCTTGGAAGGGTACAGTACTATGGTGTTGAATGTTGAGCTACAGTCAATGAACAGCATTCTTACATAGGTATTCCTCATGTCCAGATGGGATAGGGTAGTGTGCATTGTGATGGTGGTTGCATCGTCTGTGGACCTATTGGGGCGGAATGCTAATTGAAGTGGGTCTATGTTGACTGGTAAGGTGGAGTTGATATCATCCTTGACTCGTCTTCATGAGAGCTCATGTTGCGCAAAATTTCTATAGGCTATGTATGCAATTGCGTGAGAAAACAGAGTGATGGCCTCTATTAAAAATTGTTTTGATGATCGATCCCAAATTAATATAACCACTATAGCATCCCACAACGGTCCAAGACTATGTTTGGAATATTTATTCCTTGAACAGAATAGAAACTTTTGTACTTTGGAAGATAGTAGATTGACATAAGCGAGTGCTTTTGCTGTTCGTTAGGCCTACTTATCTTGTTGGCTGAGGAAAAGGAAAGGTGGACAGTTTCTTCCAATATCTTCAATATGGACTTCTGAATTGGATCAGGACGCACGCAGCTGCATCCCTGATGAGAGATAATGTAACAGTGGAGGCTATATTATATGGATTTATTGTGAAGGTGTAGACTATATTACATGGATTTATTGTGAAGGTGGAGGCTATATTACATGGATTTATTGTGAAGGTGGAGGCTATATTACATGGATTTATTGTGAAGGTGGAGGCTATATTAAATGGATTTATTGTGAAGGTGGAGGCTATATTAAATGGATTTATTGTGAAGGTGGAGGCTATATTAAATTGATTTATTGTGAAGGTGGAGGCTATATTAAGTGGATTTATTGTGAAGGTGGAGGCTATATTAAATGGATTTATTGTGAAGGTGGAGGCTATATTACATGGATTTATTGTGAAGGTGGAGGCTATATTACATGGATTTATTGTGAAGGTGGAGGCTATATTAAATGGATTTATTGTGAAGGTGGAGGCTATATTAAATGGATTTATTGTGAAGGTAGAGGCTATATTACATGGATTTATTGTGAAGGTGGAGGCTATATTAAATGGATTTATTGTGAAGGTGGAGGCTATATTAAATGGATTTATTGTGAAGGTGGAGGCTATATTAAATGGATTTATTGTGAAGGTGGAGGCTATATTAAGTGGATTTATTGTGAAGGTGGAGGCTGTATTACATGGATTTATTGGGAAGGTGGAGGCTATATTACATGGATTTATTGTGAAGGTGGAGGCTATATTACATGGATTTATTGTGAAGGTGGAGGCTATATTACATGGATTTATTGTGAAGGTGTAGACTATATTACATGGATCTATTGTGAAGGTGGAGGCTATATTACATGGATTTATTGTGAAGGTGTAGACTATATTACATGGATTTATTGTGAAGGTGGAGGCTATATTACATGGATTTATTGTGAAGGTGGAGGCTATATTACATGGATTTATTGTGATGGTGTAGACTATATTACATGGATTTATTGTGAAGGTGTAGACTATATTACATGGATTTATTGTGAAGGTGTAGACTATATTACATGGATTTATTGTGAAGGTGTAGACTATATTACATGGATTTATTGTGATGGTGTAGACTATATTACATGGATTTATTGTGAAGGTGTAGACTATATTACATGGATTTATTGTGAAGGTGTAGAATATATTACATGGATTTATTGTGATGGTGTAGACTATTACATGGATTTATTGTGAAGGTGTAGACTATATTGAATTGATTTATTGTGAAGGTGGAGGCTATATTAAATGGATTTATTGTGAAGGTGGAGGCTATATTAAATGGATTTATTGTGAAGGTGGAGGCTATATTACATGGATTTATTGTGAAGGTGTTGACTATATTACATGGATTTATTGTGATGGTGGAGGCTATATTACATGGATTTATTGTGAAGGTGTAGACTATATTACATGGATTTATTGTGAAGGTGGAGGCTATATTACATGGATTTATTGTGAAGGTGGAGGCTATATTACATGGATTTATTGTGAAGGTGTAGACTATATTACATGGATTTATTGTGAAGGTGTAGACTATATTACATGTATTTATTGTGATGGTGTAGACTAATACATGGATTTATTGTGCAGTTGTAGACTATATTACATGGATTTATTGTGAAGGTGTAGACTATATTACATGGATTTATTGTGACGGTGTAGACTATATTACATGGATTTATTGTGAAGGTGTAGACTATATTACATGGATTTACTGTGAAGGTGTAGACTATATTACATGGATTTATTGTGAAGGTGTAGACTATATTTCATGTATTTATTGTGAAGGTGTAGGCTATATTAAATTGATTTATTGTGAAGGTGGAGGCTATATTAAATGGATTTATTGTGAAGGTGGAGGCTATATTAAATGGATTTATTGTGAAGGTGGAGGCTATATTACATGGATTTATTGTGAAGGTGGAGGCTATATTACATGGATTTATTGTGAAGGTGTAGACTATATTACATGGATTTATTGTGAAGGTGTAGACTATATTACATGGATTTATTGTGATGGTGTAGACTATATTACATGGATTTATTGTGAAGGTGTAGACTATATTACATGGATTTACTGTGAAGGTGTAGACTATATTACATGGATTTATTGTGAAGGTGGAGGCTATATTACATGGATTTATTGTGAAGGTGGAGGCTATATTACATAGATTTATTGTGAAGGTGGAGGCTATATTACATGGATTTATTGTGAAGGTGTAGACTATATTACATGGATTTATTGTGAAGGTTTAGACTATATTACATGGATTTATTCTCTTTTTTTTTAATGTAGATGTTCCAAAAGGTCTGTATCAGTGTCTTGTAGCCTAGATGTGGAAGCCAAGAGATGCTAAATGTGTTTATGTTAATTAACGGTCAGTTACCGTGAGACCGGCAGTCATTTGCTTGACAATCACCGTCTGACAACATGTTGTGACCTCCACAACACTAGTCCACCCTACTGTAAAACTCTCTCGTTACTCTTTGACAACCAACTAAGACTCGATTTGTCAAACTGGGTACAAATCTGCATTTTCAATATACCTCCATGGTGACTTAATGAGAACCGTTGAGGAAACCCAGCCCCAACAGTAAGGACGATGTCTGCAAACACTCTATAGGCTGAAATGAGAGATATCTCTCTGAATACCGACGAAGTAGTGTGCCGATTTGATATGATACAGAACGTTTTACAGTAACGTCTAATATATTGAAAACTTACGACTAAGAAGTTTTATGGAATCTGTGTTCAACTCGGTGGGGCGCGTGTGCGTTACCGCTTGGACTGTCATTCTTACTTTCCTTCAGTTTCCTCCCTGCTGATAAGTAACAGTACGCATCAGATCCATCTCTGCCTTATCTTCCTGACTACACGATGAGCAATGAGCAGAGGATGAGGACACTACACTGTCAACACGCACAGACACACACTGTTAGGCTAAGACTGGACTATATAGCTCCAGCCGCCCACACTGATCAGATCGTCTCCCTACCCCCCCGTTTCCTCCTCGTAACTGAGTTTATTTATCAAATACAGAGCTGGCTCAGAGCCAGGGGTTTCCTTCCTTTGTCTTCAGCCTCACAGCATAATGCTGTTCCCCCTAAATAATGTCTTATCAACATAACGCTGTTCCCCCTAAATAATGTCTTATCAACATAACGCTGTTCCCCCTAAATAATGTCTTATCAACATAATGCTGTTCCCTCTAAATAATGTCTTATCAACATAATGCTGTTCCCTCTAAATAATGTCTTATCAACATAACGCTGTTCCCTCTAAATAATGTCTTATCAACATAACGCTGTTCCCCCTAAATAATGTCTTATCAACATAACGCTGTTCCCCCTAAATAATGTCTTATCAACATAACGCTGTTCCACCTAAATAATGTCTTATCAACATAACTAACGCTGTTCCCCCTAAATAATGTCTTATCAACATAATGCTGTTCCCCCTAAATAATGTCTTATCAACATAACTAACGCTGTTCCCCCTAAATAATGTCTTATCAACATAATGCTGTTCCCCCTAAATAATGTCTTATCAACATAATGATGTTCCCTCTAAATAATGTCTTATCAACATAATGCCGTTCCCTCTAAATAATGTCTTATCAACATAATGCCGTTCCCTCTAAATAATGTCTTATCAACATAATGCTGTTCCCTCTAAATAATGTCTTATCAACATAATGCTGTTCCCTCTAAATAATGTCTTATCAACATAATGCTGTTCCCTCTAAATAATGTCTTATCAACATAACTAACGCTGTTCCCCCTAAATAATGTCTTATCAACATAATGCTGTTCCCCCTAAATAATGTCTTATCAACATAACGCTGTTCCCTCTAAATAATGTCTTATCAACATAATGCTGTTCCCCCTAAATAATGTCTTATCAACACAATGCTGTTCCCCCTAAATAATGTCTTATCAACATTACTAACGCTGTTCCCCCTAAATAATGTCTTATCAACATAATGCTGTTCCCCCTAAATAATGTCTTATCAACATAATGCTGTTCCCTCTAAATAATGTCTTATCAACATAATGCTGTTCCCTCTAAATAATGTCTTATCAACATAACGCTGTTCCACCTAAATAATGTCTTATCAACATAACTAACGCTGTTCCTCTAAATAATGTCTTATCAACATAATGCTGTTCCCTCTAAATAATGTCTTATCAACATAATGCTGTTCCCTCTAAATAATGTCTTATCAGCATAATGCTGTTCCCCCTAAATAATGTCTTATCAACATAACGCTGTTCCCTCTAAATAATGTCTTATCAACATAACTAACGCTGTTCCCTCTAAATAATGTCTTATCAACATAATGCTGTTCCCTCTAAATAATGTCTTATCAACATAATGCTGTTCCCTCTAAATAATGTCTTATCAACATAACGCTGTTCCACCTAAATAATGTCTTATCAACATAACTAACGCTGTTCCCTCTAAATAATGTCTTATCAACATAATGCTGTTCCCTCTAAATAATGTCTTATCAACATAATGCTGTTCCCTCTAAATAATGTCTTATCAGCATAATGCTGTTCCCCCTAAATAATGTCTTATCAACATAACGCTGTTCCCCCTAAATAATGTCTTATCAACATAATGCTGTTCCCCCTAAATAATGTCTTATCAACATAACGCTGTTCCCCCTAAATAATGTCTTATCAACATAACGCTGTTCCACCTAAATAATGTCTTATCAACATAACTAACGCTGTTCCCCCTAAATAATGTCTTATCAACATAATGCTGTTCCCCCTAAATAATGTCTTATCAACATAACTAACGCTGTTCCCTCTAAATAATGTCTTATCAACATAATGCTGTTCCCCCTAAATAATGTCTTATCAACATAATGATGTTCCCTCTAAATAATGTCTTATCAACATAATGCCGTTCCCTCTAAATAATGTCTTATCAACATAATGCTGTTCCCTCTAATTAATGTCTTATCAACATAATGCTGTTCCCTCTAAATAATGTCTTATCAACATAATGCTGTTCCCTCTAAATAATGTCTTATCAACATAATGCTGTTCCCTCTAATTAATGTCTTATCAACATAATGCTGTTCCCTCTAAATAATGTCTTATCAACATAATGCTGTTCCCCCTAAATAATGTCTTATCAACATAATGCTGTTCCCTCTAAATAATGTCTTATCAACATAATGCTGTTCCCTCTAAATAATGTCTTATCAACATAACGCTGTTCCCTCTAAATAATGTCTTATCAACATAACTCTGTTCCCTCTAAATAATGTCTTATCAACATAACGCTGTTCCCCCTAAATAATGTCTTATCAACATAACGCTGTTCCACCTAAATAATGTCTTATCAACATAACTAACGCTGTTCCCCCTAAATAATGTCTTATCAACATAATGCTGTTCCCCCTAAATAATGTCTTATCAACATAACTAACGCTGTTCCCTCTAAATAATGTCTTATCAACATAATGCTGTTCCCCCTAAATAATGTCTTATCAACATAATGATGTTCCCTCTAAATAATGTCTTATCAACATAATGCCGTTCCCTCTAAATAATGTCTTATCAACATAATGCTGTTCCCTCTAAATAATGTCTTATCAACATAATGCTGTTCCCCCTAAATAATGTCTTATCAACATAATGCTGTTCCCCCTAAATAATGTCTTATCAACATAATGCTGTTCCCTCTAATTAATGTCTTATCAACATAATGCTGTTCCCTCTAAATAATGTCTTATCAACATAATGCTGTTCCCTCTAAATAATGTCTTATCAACATAATGCTGTTCCCTCTAATTAATGTCTTATCAACATAATGCTGTTCCCCCTAAATAATGTCTTATCAACATAACGCTGTTCCCTCTAAATAATGTCTTATCAACATAACTCTGTTCCCCCTAAATAATGTCTTATCAACATAACGCTGTTCCCCCTAAATAATGTCTTATCAACATAATGCTGTTCCCCCTAATTAATGTCTTATCAACATAATGCTGTTCCCTCTAAATAATGTCTTATCAACATAACGCTGTTCCCTCTAAATAATGTCTTATCAACATAACTCTGTTCCCCCTAAATAATGTCTTCGTTCTGAGCCAGAGAAACATTGTTCCTTTCACTAGTCTGTCTTTCATCAGTGGGCTTTTCCTTTCACTAGTCTGTCTTTCATCAGTGGGCTTTTCCTTTCACTAGTCTGTCTTTAATCAGTGGGCTTTTCCTTTCACTAGTCTGTCTTTCATCAGTGGGCTTTTCCTTTCACTAGTCTGTCTTTAATCAGTGGGCTTTTCCTTTCACTAGTCTGTCTTTCATCAGTGGGCTTTTCCTTTCACTAGTCTGTCTTTAATCAGTGGGCTTTTCCTTTCACTCGTCTGTCTTTCATCAGTGGGCTTTTCCTTTCACTAGTCTGTCTTTAATCAGTGGGCTTTTCCTTTCACTAGTCTGTCTTTCATCAGTGGGCTTTTCCTTTCACTAGTCTGTCTTTAATCAGTGGGCTTTTCCTTTCACTAGTCTGTCTTTAATCAGTGGGCTTTTCCTTTCACTAGTCTGTCTTTAATCAGTGGGCTTTTCCTTTCACTAGTCTGTCTTTAATCAGTGGGCTTTTCCTTTCACTAGTCTGTCTTTAATCAGTGGGCTTTTCCTTTCACTAGTCTGTCTTTCATCAGTGGGCTTTTCCTTTCACTAGTCTGTCTTTCATCAGTGGGCTTTTCCTTTCACTAGTCTGTCTTTCATCAGTGGGCTTTTCCTTTCACTAGTCTGTCTTTAATCAGTGGGCTTTTCCTTTCACTCGTCTGTCTTTCATCAGTGGGCTTTTCCTTTCACTAGTCTATCTTTCATCAGTGGGCTTTTCCTTTCACTAGTCTGTCTTTCATCAGTGGGCTTTTCCTTTCACAGCTCAGTGAAAATAGCTCCTGAGTCAATCTTACAGAAGTGAAATAATGACACTTGCTATTTGAGGTAAATGATCAGGCCACGCTGGTGTTTCTTGTTACTTATGTAACTTCATAACAATTATAATCCTACTCTCTACATCATTAGTAAACAGACGATTATCTGTGCACTACCCAGCGGCCCCTTGTAGCAATGTGTCTGTGTGAGGCAGGGATTCCTGGGGGAGAGAAAGGCCCTAACCCCAGGAGGAAGCTGTAGAGAATGCACAGAAGTGCTGATGGGGCACTTTACTGCTCTGTACACAGCAGCAGCTCCCCCTCCACTGGCTGGGTCTGGGGCGCAACGCTATCAGTAGGAACCGGACTGCTTCCCCTTCCTGCTCTCAGACCCTGCCTGCCCCAGCACAGCTCCCTGTCTTTGGTCCCTGCCCCCAGCCTCTGCCCTCTGCTCCAAATCATTCTCCCAGACCCTGCGGGGCCCTGTTCCGGCCCCAAGCCCAGACTCAGGCTTCCCCAGCACATGCCTGTCCCAGCCTGCCCATGTCCCAGCCTGCTTCTGTCCCTCCCTGTCCCAGCCTGCCCATGTCCCTCCCTGCTCCTGTCCTTGCCTGTCCCAGCCTGCTCCTGTCCCAGCCTGCCTTTGTCCCAGCCCGCCCCTGTCCCAGCCCCTGCCCGAGTGCCTTCTCCTGCCCCATCCGGCCTCTGTCCCAGCCTGCCCCTGTCCCAGCCCCTGCCTGAGTGCTTTCTCCTGCCCCAGCCCTCCCTGTCCCATCCTGCCTCTGTCCCAGCCCCGCCCGACTGTCTTCCCCTTTCCCCAGAGCCTGGGCCCTTAATCTCTATTGACCTCTAGCTCTGTCCTGTCATCAACATAAATCTTTCTGGTTTCATCCAAGGTGGGATGATAATGGGCTAGCTCCAAGGCTGTAGAGGGCTCTAAGGATCTTACATTTACATTTACATGTTAGTCATTTAGCTCTTATCCAGAGTCAGAGAGTCATTTAGCAGACACTCTTATCCAGAGTCAGAGAGTCATTTAGCAGACACTCTTATCCAGAGTCAGAGAGTCATTTAGCAGACGCTCTTATCCAGAGTCAGAGAGTCATTTAGCAGACGCTCTTATCCAGAGTCAGTCATTTAGCAGACGCTCTTATCCAGAGTCAGTGAGTCATTTGCTTGAGACGCTCTTATCCAGAGTCAGAGAGTCATTTAGCAGACGCTCTTATCCAGAGTCAGAGAGTCATTTAGCAGACGCTCTTATCCAGAGTCAGAGAGTCATTTAGCAGACACTCTTATCCAGAGTCAGAGAGTCATTTAGCAGACGCTCTTATCCAGAGTCAGAGAGTCATTTAGCAGACGCTCTTATCCAGAGTCAGAGAGTCATTTAGCAGACGCTCTTATCCAGAGTCGGTGAGTCATTTAGCAGACACTCTTATCCAGAGTCAGAGAGTCATTTAGCAGATGCTCTAATCCAGAGTCAGAGAGTCATTTAGCAGACGCTCTTATCCAGAGTCAGTCATTTAGCAGACACTCTTATCCAGAGTCAGTCATTTAGCAGACGATCTTATCCAGAGTCAGAGAGTCATTTAGCAGACGCTCTTATCCAGAGTCAGTCATTTAGCAGACGCTCTTATCCAGAGTCAGTCATTTAGCAGACGCTCTTATCCAGAGTCAGAGAGTCATTTAGCAGACGCTCTTATCCAGAGTCAGAGAGTCATTTAGCAAACGCTCTTATCCAGAGTCAGTCATTTAGCAGACGCTCATATCCAGAGTCAGTGAGTCATTTAGCAGACACTCTTATCCAGAGTCAGTCATTTAGCAGACGCTCTTATCCAGAGTCAGTGAGTCATTTAGCAGACGCTCTTATCCAGAGTCAGTCATTTAGCAGACGCTCTTATCCAGAGTCAGAGAGTCATTTAGCAGACGCTCTTATCCAGAGTCAGAGAGTCATTTAGCAGACGCTCTTATCCAGAGTCAGAGAGTCATTTAGCAGACACTCTTATCCAGAGTCAGAGAGTCATTTAGCAGACGCTCTTATCCAGAGTCAGTCATTTAGCAGACGCTCTTATCCAGAGTCAGTCATTTAGCAGACGCTCTTATCCAGAGTCAGAGAGTCATTTAGCAGACACTCTTATCCAGAGTCAGTCATTTAGCAGACGCTCTTATCCAGAGTCAGTCATTTAGCAGACGCTCTTATCCAGAGTCAGAGAGTCATTTAGCAGACACTCTTATCCAGAGTCAGTCATTTAGCAGACACTCTTATCCAGTCAGAGAGTCATTTAGCAGACGCTCTTATCCAGAGTCAGAGAGTCATTTAGCAGACGCTCTTATCCAGAGTCAGTCATTTAGCAGACGCTCTTATCCAGAGTCAGTCATTTAGCAGACGCCTCTTATCCAGAGTCAGAGAGTCATTTATTATCCAGAGTCAGAGAGTCATTTAGCAGACGCTCTTATCCAGAGTCAGTCATTTAGCAGACGCTCTTATCCAGAGTCAGAGAGTCATTTAGCAGACGCTCTTATCCAGAGTCAGTCATTTAGCAGACGCTCTTATCCAGAGTCAGTCATTTAGCAGACGCTCTTATCCAGAGTCAGAGAGTCATTTAGCAGACGCTCTTATCCAGAGTCAGTCATTTAGCAGACACTCTTATCCAGAGTCAGTCATTTAGCAGACGCCTCTTATCCAGAGTCAGAGAGTCATTTAGCAGACGCTCTTATCCAGAGTCAGTCATTTAGCAGACGCTCTTATCCAGAGTCAGTGAGTCATTTAGCAGACACTCTTATCCAGAGTCAGAGAGTCATTTAGCAGACGCTCTTATCCAGAGTCAGTCATTTAGCAGACGCTCTTATCCAGAGTCAGTCATTTAGCAGACGCTCTTATCCAGAGTCAGAGAGTCATTAGCAGACGCTCTTATCCAGAGTCAGAGAGTCATTTAGCAGACGATCTTATCCAGAGTCAGAGAGTCATTTAGCAGACGCTCTTATCCAGAGTCAGAGAGTCATTTAGCAGGCGCTCTTATCCAGAGTCAGAGAGTCATTTAGCAGACGCTCTTATCCAGAGTCAGAGAGTCATTTAGCAGATGCTCTTATCCAGAGTCAGTGAGTCATTTAGCAGACGCTCTTATCCAGAGTCAGAGAGTCATTTAGCAGACGCTCTTATCCAGAGTCAGAGAGTCATTTAGCAGACGCTCTTATCCAGAGTGAATGAGTGGGACCAGTGGACTCAATAAGCTGAGTGAATGAATGGGACCAGTGGACTCAATAAGCTGAGTGAATGAGTGGGACCAGTGGACTCAATAGGCTGGGTGAATGAGTGGGACCAGTGGACTCAATAGGCTGAGTGAATGAATGGGACCAGTGGACTCAATAGGCTGAGTGAATGAATAGGACCAGTGGACTCAATAGACTGAGTGAATGAGTGGGACCAGTGGACTCAATAGGCTGAGTGAATGAATGGGACCAGTGGACTCAATAGGCTGAGTGAATGAGTGGGACCAGTGGACTCAATAGAGTGAGTGAATGAGTGGGACCAGTGGACTCAATAGACTGAGTGAATGAGTGAGACCAGTGGACTCAATAGGCTGAGTGGGACCAGTGGACTCAATAGGCTGAGTGAATGAGGGGGACCAGTGGACTCAATAGACTGGGTGAATGAGTGGGACCAGTGGACTCAATAGACTGAGTGAATGAGTGGGACCAGTGGACTCAATAGGCTGAGTGAATGAGGGGGGACCAGTGGACTCAATAGACTGGGTGAATGAGTGGGACCAGTGGACTCAATAGGCTGAGTGAATGAGTGGGACCAGTGGACTCAATGGGCTGAGTGAATGAATGGGACCAGTGGACTCAATAAGCTGAGTGAATGACTGGGACCGATGTTGTCAACCTTCGTTTTAAAGTGGTTGACAAAGTCATCCTCGAGAGGGAGGATGTGGAGGTTTAAGGAGGGAGGAGAAGGTGGAAAATAGAGGCAGAAGCTTGAAATTTAGAGTGCTAGAAAGTGGCATTAGCAGCGGATAGCGAGGAAGAGAAGGTAGAGAGGATGGAGTGGAAGGATGATAGGTCCTCAGAAAGTTTTTCTCAATTTTCGCTGAGCTGCCCGCAGCCCTGTTCTGTAAGCTCGCAATTAGCCACTCAGCCATGGAGCAGGAGGAGAGGGCCGAGCTGGCCAGGAGGAAAGGGGACAGTGCGAGTCTTAGGATGCCCGGAAAGGGAGAGTTGAAGAGGCAGAATGAGGAGACAGGTGGGAGAAGGATTTAGCAGAAGGGAGATGATAGGAGAGAGTAGTGGGAGAGACTGAGTGAAGATTGTGACGGCGCATGACCATCTGGGTAAGGGCTGAGTGGTTAGAGGAAGGAGACGAAAAAGGGAAGCAAAGTAGTTATCAAAGACCACAAGGGGTTTGCAGTAAGATTAGTAGGTGAACAGCCTCTAGTAAGATGTGAGTTGGAGGTCGTGGGAAAGGCTGAGGTCAAAAATGGAAAGGAGGGAAAAGAGAGTTGGAAAGAAATTAATCGAAGGCAGACGTATGGGGAGGTTGAAGTCGCCAAGTACCAAGAGTGGTGTGCCATCGTCAAGGAAATTAGCTCATGAAGGTGTCAATCTCATTGAGGAACTCTTTAAGGGCACCTGGTGGGCGATAGATGACAACAATGTTAAGCTTGAGTGGACAAGTGACAGTGAAAGAATGGAATTCAAAATGAGGAGATGGACAGGTGAGAGAGGGAGAAAGAGATCTCCACTGAGTAGCCCTGTACCACCATCGTGACGACCACAAGCTCTCGGACTATGAGAAAAACAGATGAAAAGAGAGCAGCTGGAGTCGCAGTGTTCTCTGGGTGATCCATGCCTCTGTCAGGGCCAAACAGTCAAGGGACTGAAGGGCAGCCTAGGCTGAGATGAGCTCAGTGTTCTCTGGGTAATCCATGCCTCTGTCAGGGCCAAACAGTCAAGGGACTGAAGGGCAGCCTAGGCTGAGATGAGCTCAGTGTTCTCTGGGTGATCCATGCCTCTGTCAGGCCAAACAGTCAAGGGACTGAAGGGCAGCCTAGGCTGAGATGAGCTCAGTGTTCTCTGGGTAATCCATGCCTCTGTCAGGGCCAAACAGTCAAGGGACTGAAGGGCAGCCTAGGCTGAGATGAGCTCAGTGTTCTTGACAGCAGATCGGCAGTTCCAAGTGCTGCCAGAACACAGAATTCAACATGGGTTGTGCACACAGGGTACATTACATTAGAAGAGTTGAAGCCAAAGGTGTGGAGAGCTTCTGTAAAGCCGACAGGGAGAGGAGAGAACAGGTACAGAAAACACACACATAGTTGCCAAGGATACAACAGAGCAAAATGAGACCATCTGTAAATAACTAGGTGAGATACTGACAGAGAGTGTAAATAACTAGGTGAGATACTGACAGAGAGTGTAAATAACTAGGTGAGATACTGACAGAGAGTGTAAATAACTAGGTGAGATACTGACAGAGAGTGTAAATAACTAGGTGAGATACTGACAGAGAGTGTAAATAACTAGGTGAGATACTGACAGAGAGAGAGTAAATAACTAGGTAAGAAACTGACAGAGAGTGTAAATAACTAGGTGAGATACTGACAGAGAGTGTAAATAACTAGGTGAGATACTGACAGAGAGAGTAAATAACTCGGTGAGATACTGACAGAGAGTTTAAATAACTAGGTGAGATACTGACAGAGAGAGTGTAAATAACTAGGTGAGATACTGACAGAGTAAATAACTTGGTGAGATACTGACAGAGAGTGTAAATAACTAGGTGAGATACTGACAGAGAGTGTAAATAACTAGGTGAGATACTGACAGAGAGAGAGAGTAAATAACTAGGTGAGATACTGACAGAGAGAGTGTAAATAACTAGGTGAGATACTGACAGAGAGTGTAAATAACTAGGTGAGATAATTGCAGAGAGTGTAAATAACTAGGTAAGATACTAAGATACTGACAGAGTGTACATAACTAGGTGAGATACTGACAGAGAGAGTAAATAACTAGGTGAGATACTGACAGAGTGTAAATAACGAGGTGAGATACTGACAGAGTGTAAATAACTAGGTGAGATACTGACAGAGTGTAAATAACTAGGTAAGATACTGACAGAGTGTAAATAACTAGTTGAGATACTGACAGAGAGTTTAAATAACTAGGTAAGATACTGACAGAGAGTGTAAATAACTAGGTGAGATGCCAGCGTGTGAGAGAGAGTGGAGCCTTTCTCTGCTTTCCTTTCTGGGTGAATACTTAAGAGACGTCTTAGTTTTGCGATTCGGCACTTCGCTGAGAAAACAGGGGTGACTGAAGTACTAACATAGCTAATTACTAGCAGAGGTGAAGAGCACCTCCTCCCTGTACTAATTTATGATTACCCTAGGAGAGATGAATCCACTCCCCTCTCCAATACAGCCACTGATTACCAAAACAAGTCACAAATTGCCGCCCCCTTGAGCCTGATTGATGTGTCAACAACTATCTGCAAAATGATGAGTAATCAGCAGTTCATATGCCAAAGTAGACCACTGGGAAGACAGGCAGCACTTAAAATGTTGATGGCCCTTGCAAGCAAAA
>NC_088222.1:4518526-4534194 GCF_036934945.1 Oncorhynchus masou masou | reverse complement strand
AATCTGTTGTGGTCTACTGTCTTTTTGTCTTAATCTGTTGTGGTCTAGTACTGTCTATGTTGTGGTCTGGTACTGTCTTTATCTGTTGTGGTTTTGTCTTAATCTGTTGTGGTCTAGTACTGTCTTTATCTGTTGTGGTCTAGTACTGTCTTTATCTGTTGTGGTCTAGTACTGTATTTTTGTCTTAATCCGTTTGGGTCTAGTACTGTCTTTATTTGTTGTGGTCTAGTACTGTCTTAATCTGTTGTGGTCTGGTACTGTCTTTATCTGTTGTGGTCTAGTACTGTCTTAATCTGTTGTGGTCTGGTACTGTCTTTATCTGTTGTGGTCTAGTACTGTCTTAATCTGTTGTGGTCTGGTACTGTCTTTATATGTTGTGGTCTAGTACTGTCTTTATCTGTTGGGGTCTAGTACTGTCTTTATCTGTTGTGGTCTAGTACTGTCTTTATATGTTGTGGTCTAGTACTGTCTTAATCTGTTGTGGTCTGGTACTGTCTTTTTGCTTGCAAGGGCCATCAACATTTTAAGTGCTGCCTGTCTTCCCAGTGGTCTACTTTGGTGTATGAACTGCTGATTACTCATCATTTTGCAGATAGTTGTTGACACATCAATCAGGCTCAAGGGGGCGGGGCAATTTGTGACTTGTTTTGGTAATCAGTGGCTGTATTGGAGAGGGGAGTGGATTCATCTCTCCTAGGGTAATCATAAATTAGTACAGGGAGAGGTGCTCTTCACCTCTGCTAGGTAATTAGCAATGTTAGTACTTCAGTCACCCCTGTTTTCTCAGCGGCGGTTGAATCGCAAAACTAAGACGGTTCTGCGGAGTTCACCCAGAAAGGAAAGAGAGAAAGGCTCCACTCTCTCTCACACGTTGGCATCTCACCTAGTTATTTACACTCTCTGTCAGTATCTTACCTAGTTATTTAAACTCTCTGTCAGTATCTCAACTAGTTATTTACACTCTGTCAGTATCTTACCTAGTTATTTACACTGTCAGTATCTCACCTAGTTATGTACACTCTGTCAGTATCTCACCTAGTTATTTACTCTCTCTGTCAGTATCTCACCTAGTTATGTACACTCTGTCAGTATCTTAGTATCTTACCTAGTTATTTACACTCTCTGTCAGTATCTCACCTAGTTATTTACTCTCTCTGTCAGTATCTCACCTAGTTATGTACACTCTGTCAGTATCTTAGTATCTTACCTAGTTATTTACACTCTCTGTCAGTATCTCACCTAGTTATTTACACTCTCTGTCAGTATCTCACCTAGTTATTTACACTCTCTCTGTCAGTATCTCACCTAGTTATTTACTCTCTCTGTCAGTATCTCACCTAGTTATTTACACTCTCTGTCAGTATCTCACCTAGTTATTTACACTCTCTGTCAGTATCTCACCAAGTTATTTACTCTGTCAGTATCTCACCTAGTTATTTACACTCTCTCTGTCAGTATCTCACCTAGTTATTTAAACTCTCTGTCAGTATCTCACCGAGTTATTTACTCTCTCTGTCAGTATCTCACCTAGTTATGTACACTCTGTCAGTATCTTAGTATCTCACCTAGTTATTTACACTCTCTGTCAGTATCTCACCTAGTTATTTACACTCTCTCTGTCAGTATCTCACCTAGTTATTTACTCTCTCTGTCAGTATCTCACCTAGTTATTTACACTCTCTGTCAGTATCTCACCTAGTTATTTACACTCTCTGTCAGTATCTCACCAAGTTATTTACTCTGTCAGTATCTCACCTAGTTATTTACACTCTCTCTGTCAGTATCTCACCTAGTTATTTAAACTCTCTGTCAGTATCTCACCGAGTTATTTACTCTCTCTGTCAGTATCTCACCTAGTTATTTACACTCTCTGTCAGTATCTCACCTAGTTATTTACACTCTCTGTCAGTTTCTTACCTAGTTATTTACTCTCTCTGTCAGTATCTCACCTAGTTATTTACACTCTCTGTCAGTATCTCACCTAGTTATTTACACTCTCTGTCAGTATCTCACCTAGTTATTTACACTCTCTGTCAGTATCTCACCTAGTTATTTACACTCTCTGTCAGTATCTCACCTAGTTATTTACACTCTCTGTCAGTATCTCACCTAGTTATTTACAGATGGTCTCATTTTGCTCTGTTGTATCCTTGGCAACTATGTGTGTGTTTTCTGTACCTGTTCTCTCCTCTCCCTGTCGGCTTTACAGAAGCTCTCCACACCTTTGGCTGCAACTCTTCTAATGTAATGTACCCTGTGTGCACAACCCCATGTTGAATTCTGTGTCTCTGGCAGCACTTGGAACTGCCGATCTGCTGTCAAGAACACTGAGCTCATCTCAGCCTAGGCTGCCCTTCAGTCCCTTGACTGTTTGGCCCTGACAGAGGCATGGATTACCCAGAGAACACTGAGCTCATCTCAGCCTAGGCTGCCCTTCAGTCCCTTGACTGTTTGGCCCTGACAGAGGCATGGATTACCCAGAGAACACTGAGCTCATCTCAGCCTAGGCTGCCCTTCAGTCCCTTGACTGTTTGGCCCTGACAGAGGCATGGATTACCCAGAGAACACTGAGCTCATCTCAGCCTAGGCTGCCCTTCAGTCCCTTGACTGTTTGGCCCTGACAGAGGCATGGATTACCCAGAGAACACTGCGACTCCAGCTGCTCTCTTTTCATCTGTTTTCTCTCATAGTCCGAGAGCTTGTGGTCGTCACGATGGTGGTACAGGGCTACTCAGTGGAGATCTCTTTTCTCCCTCTCTCACCTGTCCATCTCCTCATTTTGAATTCCATTCTTTCACTGTCACTTGTCCACTCAAGCTTAACATTGTTGTCATCTATCGCCCACCAGGTGCCCTTAAAGAGTTCCTCAATGAGATTGACACCTTCATGAGCTAATTTCCTTGACGATGGCACACCACTCTTGGTACTTGGCGACTTCAACCTCCCCACGTCTGCCTTCGATTAATTTCTTTCCAACTCTCTTTTTCCCTCCTTTCCATTTTTGACCTCAGCCTTTCCCACGACCCTCCAACTCACATCTTACTAGAGGCTGTTCACCTACTAATCTTACTGCAAACCCCTTGTGGTCTTTGATAACTACTTTGCTTCCTTTTTAGTCTCCCTTTCCTCTAACCACTCAGCCCTTACCCAGATGGTCATGCGCCGTCACAATCTTCACTCAGTCTCTCCCACTACTCTCTCCTATCATCTCTCCCTTCTGCTAAATCCTTCTCCCACCTGTCTCCTCATTCTGCCTCTTCAACTCTCCCTTTCCGTATCCTAAGACTCGCACTGTCCCCTTTCATCCTGGCCAGCTCGGCCCTCTCCTCCTGCTCCATGGCTGAGTGGCTAATTGCGAGCTTACAGAACAGGGCTGCGGGCAGCTCAGCGAAAATTGAGAAAAACTTTCTGAGGACCTATCATCCTTCCACTCCATCCTCTCTACCTTCTCTTCCTCGCTATCCGCTGCTAATGCCACTTTCTAGCACTCTAAATTTCAAGCTTCTGCCTCTATTTTCCACCTTCTCCTCCCTCCTTAAACCTCCACATCCTCCCTCTCGGAGGATGACTTTGTCAACCACTTTAAAACGAAGGTTGACAACATCGGTCCCAGTCATTCACTCAGCTTATTGAGTCCACTGGTCCCACTCATTCACTCAGCCTATTGAGTCCACTGGTCCCACTCATTCACTCAGCCTATTGAGTCCACTGGTCCCACTCATTCACCCAGTCTATTGAGTCCACTGGTCCCCCTCATTCACTCAGCCTATTGAGTCCACTGGTCCCACTCATTCACTCAGCCTATTGAGTCCACTGGTCCCACTCAGCCTATTGAGTCCACTGGTCTCACTCATTCACTCAGCCTATTGAGTCCACTGGTCCCACTCATTCACTCAGTCTATTGAGTCCACTGGTCCCACTCATTCACTCAGCCTATTGAGTCCACTGGTCCCATTCATTCACTCAGCCTATTGAGTCCACTGGTCCCACTCATTCACTCAGTCTATTGAGTCCACTGGTCCCATTCATTCACTCAGCCTATTGAGTCCACTGGTCCCACTCATTCACTCAGCCTATTGAGTCCACTGGTCCCACTCATTCACTCAGCCTATTGAGTCCACTGGTCCCACTCATTCACTCAGCCTATTGAGTCCACTGGTCCCATTCATTCACTCAGCCTATTGAGTCCACTGGTCCCACTCATTCACTCAGCTTATTGAGTCCACTGGTCCCACTCATTCACCCAGTCTATTGAGTCCACTGGTCCCACTCATTCACTCAGCCTATTGAGTCCACTGGTCCCACTCATTCACTCAGCTTATTGAGTCCACTGGTCCCATTCATTCACTCAGCTTATTGAGTCCACTGGTCCCACTCATTCACTCTGGATAAGAGCGTCTGCTAAATGACTGACTCTGGATAAGAGCGTCTGCTAAATGACTCTCTGACTCTGGATAAGAGCATCTGCTAAATGACTCTCTGACTCTGGATAAGAGCGTCTGCTAAATGACTCTCTGACTCTGGATAAGAGCGTCTGCTAAATGACTGACTCTGGATAAGAGCGTCTGCTAAATGACTCACTGACTCTGGATAAGAGCGTCTGCTAAATGACTGACTCTGGATAAGAGCGTCTGCTAAATGACTCACTGACTCTGGATAAGAGCGTCTGCTAAATGACTCTCTGACTCTGGATAAGAGGCGTCTGCTAAATGACTGACTCTGGATAAGAGCGTCTGCTAAATGACTCTCTGACTCTGGATAAGAGCGTCTGCTAAATGACTCTCTGACTCTGGATAAGAGGCGTCTGCTAAATGACTGACTCTGGATAAGAGCGTCTGCTAAATGACTCTCTGACTCTGGATAAGAGCGTCTGCTAAATGACTGACTCTGGATAAGAGCGTCTGCTAAATGACTGACTCTGGATAAGAGCGTCTGCTAAATGACTCACTGACTCTGGATAAGAGCGTCTGCTAAATGACTCTCTGACTCTGGATAAGAGCGTCTGCTAAATGACTCTCTGACTCTGGATAAGAGCGTCTGCTAAATGACTGACTCTGGATAAGAGCGTCTGCTAAATGACTCTCTGACTCTGGATAAGAGCGTCTGCTAAATGACTGACTCTGGATAAGAGCGTCTGCTAAATGACTCTCTGACTCTGGATAAGAGCGTCTGCTAAATGACTCACTGACTCTGGATAAGAGCGTCTGCTAAATGACTGACTCTGGATAAGAGCGTCTGCTAAATGACTGACTCTGGATAAGAGCGTCTGCTAAATGACTCTCTGACTCTGGATAAGAGCGTCTGCTAAATGACTGACTCTGGATAAGAGCGTTTGCTAAATGACTCACTGACTCTGGATAAGAGCGTCTGCTAAATGACTCTCTGACTCTGGATAAGAGTGTCTGCTAAATGACTGACTCTGGATAAGAGCGTCTGCTAAATGACTCTCTGACTCTGGATAAGAGCGTCTGCTAAATGACTCTCTGACTCTGGATAAGAGCGTCTGCTAAATGACTCTCTGACTCTGGATAAGAGTGTCTGCTAAATGACTGACTCTGGATAAGAGCGTCTGCTAAATGACTGACTCTGGATAAGAGCGTCTGCTAAATGACTCTCTGACTCTGGATAAGAGCATCTGCTAAATGACTCTCTGACTCTGGATAAGAGCGTCTGCTAAATGACTGACTCTGGATAAGAGCGTCTGCTAAATGACTCACTGACTCTGGATAAGAGCGTCTGCTAAATGACTCTCTGACTCTGGATAAGAGCGTCTGCTAAATGACTCTCTGACTCTGGATAAGAGCGTCTGCTAAATGACTGACTCTGGATAAGAGCGTCTGCTAAATGACTGACTCTGGATAAGAGCGTCTGCTAAATGACTCTCTGACTCTGGATAAGAGCGTCTGCTAAATGACTCACTGACTCTGGATAAGAGCGTCTGCTAAATGACTCTCTGACTCTGGATAAGAGCGTCTGCTAAATGACTGACTCTGGATAAGAGCGTTTGCTAAATGACTCACTGACTCTGGATAAGAGCGTCTGCTAAATGACTCTCTGACTCTGGATAAGAGTGTCTGCTAAATGACTGACTCTGGATAAGAGCGTCTGCTAAATGACTCTCTGACTCTGGATAAGAGCGTCTGCTAAATGACTCTCTGACTCTGGATAAGAGCGTCTGCTAAATGACTCTCTGACTCTGGATAAGAGTGTCTGCTAAATGACTGACTCTGGATAAGAGCGTCTGCTAAATGACTGACTCTGGATAAGAGCGTCTGCTAAATGACTGACTCTGGATAAGAGCATCTGCTAAATGACTCTCTGACTCTGGATAAGAGCGTCTGCTAAATGACTGACTCTGGATAAGAGCGTCTGCTAAATGACTCTCTGACTCTGGATAAGAGTGTCTGCTAAATGACTGACTCTGGATAAGAGCGTCTGCTAAATGACTCTCTGACTCTGGATAAGAGCGTCTGCTAAATGACTCTCTGACTCTGGATAAGAGCGTCTGCTAAATGACTCTCTGACTCTGGATAAGAGCGTCTGCTAAATGACTGACTCTGGATAAGAGCGTCTGCTAAATGACTCTCTGACTCTGGATAAGAGCGTCTGATAAATGACTCTCTGACTCTGGATAAGAGCGTCTGCTAAATTACTCTCTGACTCTGGATAAGAGCTAAATGACTAACATGTAAATGTAAAATGTAAGATCCTTAGAGCCCTCTACAGCCTTGGAGCTAGCCCATTATCATCCCACCTTGGATGAAACCAGAAAGATTTATGTTGATGACAGGACAGAGCTAGAGGTCAATAGAGATTAAGGGCCCAGGCTCTGGGGAAAGGGGAAGACAGTTGGGCGGGCTGGGACAGAGGCAGGATGGGACAGGGGAGGGCTGGGGCAGGAGAAAGCACTCAGGCAGGGGCTGGGACAGGGGCAGGCTGGGACAGAGGCCGGATGGGGCAGGAGAAGGCACTCGGGCAGGGGCTGGGACAGGGGCGGGCTGGGACAAAGGCAGGCTGGGACAGGAGCAGGCTGGGACAGGGAAGGACAGGAGCAGGGAGGGACATGGGCAGGCTGGGACAGGGAGGGACAGAAGCAGGCTGGGACATGGGCAGGCTGGGACAGGCATGTGCTGGGGAAGCCTGAGTCTGGGCTTGGGGCCCGGAACAGGGGCCCCGCAGGGTCTGGGAGAATGATTTGGAGCAGAGGGCAGAGGCTGGGGGCAGGGACCAAAGACAGGGAGCTGTGCTGGGGCAGGCAGGGTCTGAGAGCAGGAAGGGGAAGCAGTCCGGTTCCTACTGATAGCGTTGCGCCCCAGACCCAGCCAGTGGAGGGGGAGCTGCTGCTGTGTACAGAGCAGTAAAGTGCCCCATCAGCACTTCTGTGCATTCTCTACAGCTTCCTCCTGGGGTTAGGGCCTTTCTCTCTCCCCCCAGGAATCCCTGCCTCACACACAGACACATTGCTACAAGGGGCCGCTGGGTAGTGCACAGATAATCGTCTGTTTATTAATGATGTAGAGAGTAGGATTATAATTGTTATGAAGTTACATAAGTAACAAGAAACACCAGCGTGGCCTGATCATTTACCTCAAATAGCAACTGTCATTATTTCACTTCTGTAAGATTGACTCTGAGCTATTTTCACTGAGCTGTGAAAGGAAAAGCCCACTGATTAAAGACAGACTAGTGAAAGGAAAAGCCCACTGATGAAAGACAGACTAGTGAAAGGAAAAGCCCACTGATGAAAGACAGACTAGTGAAAGGAAAAGCCCACTGATGAAAGACAGACTAGTGAAAGGAAAAGCCCACTGATGAAAGATAGACTAGTGAAAGGAAAAGCCCACTGATGAAAGATAGACTAGTGAAAGGAAAAGCCCACCGATGAAAGACAGACTAGTGAAAGGAAAAGCCCACTGATTAAAGACAGACTAGTGAAAGGAAAAGCCCACTGATGAAAGACAGACTAGTGAAAGGAAAAGCCCACTGATGAAAGACAGACTAGTGAAAGGAACAATGTTTCTCTGGCTCAGAACGAAGACATTATTTAGGGGGAACAGCATTATGTTGATAAGACATTATTTAGGGGGAACAGCGTTATGTTGATAAGACATTATTTAGGGGGAACAGCGTTATGTTGATAAGACATTATTTAGGGGGAACAGCATTATGTTGATAAGACATTATTTAGGGGGAACAGCATTATGTTGATAAGACATTATTTAGGGGGAACAGCGTTATGTTGATAAGACATTATTTAGGAGGAACAGCATTATGTTGATAAGACATTATTTAGAGGGAACAGCATTATGTTGATAAGACATTATTTAGGGGGAACAGCATTATGTTGATAAGACATTATTTAGGGGGAACAGCGTTAGTTATGTTGATAAGACATTATTTAGGGGGAACAGCATTATGTTGATAAGACATTATTTAGAGGGAACAGCATTATGTTGATAAGACATTATTTAGAGGGAACAGCGTTATGTTGATAAGACATTATTTAGGGGGAACAGCATTATGTTGATAAGACATTATTTAGGGGGAACAGCATTATGTTGATAAGACATTATTTAGAGGGAACAGCGTTAGTTATGTTGATAAGACATTATCTAGGGGGAACAGCATTATGTTGATAAGACATTATTTAGAGGGAACAGCGTTATGTTGATAAGACATTATTTAGGAGGAACAGCATTATGTTGATAAGACATTATTTAGAGGGAACAGCATTATGTTGATAAGACATTATTTAGAGGGAACAGCGTTAGTTATGTTGATAAGACATTATTTAGGGGGAACAGCATTATGTTGATAAGACATTATTTAGAGGGAACAGCATTATGTTGATAAGACATTATTTAGAGGGAACAGCATTATGTTGATAAGACATTATTTAGGGGGAACAGCCTTAGTTATGTTGATAAGACATTATTTAGAGGGAACAGCATTATGTTGATAAGACATTATTTAGGAGGAACAGCATTATGTTGATAAGACATTATTTAGAGGGAACAGCATTATGTTGATAAGACATTATTTAGGGGGAACAGCCTTAGTTATGTTGATAAGACATTATTTAGAGGGAACAGCATTATGTTGATAAGACATTATTTAGGAGGAACAGCATTATGTTGATAAGACATTATTTAGGGGGAACAGCATTATGTTGATAAGACATTATTTAGGGGGAACAGCATTATGTTGATAAGACATTATTTAGGGGGAACAGCGTTATGTTGATAAGACATTATTTAGAGGGAACAGCATTATGTTGATAAGACATTATTTAGAGGGAACAGCGTTAGTTATGTTGATAAGACATTATCTAGGGGGAACAGCATTATGTTGATAAGACATTATTTAGGGGGAACAGCATTATGTTGTTAAGACATTATTTAGAGGGAACAGCGTTAGTTATGTTGATAAGACATTATCTAGGGGGAACAGCATTATGTTGATAAGACATTATTTAGGGGGAACAGCATTATGTTGATAAGACATTATTTAGAGGGAACAGCATTATGTTGATAAGACATTATTTAGGGGGAACAGCCTTAGTTATGTTGATAAGACATTATTTAGAGGGAACAGCATTATGTTGATAAGACATTATTTAGAGGGAACAGCGTTATGTTGATAAGACATTATTTAGGGGGAACAGCATTATGTTGTTAAGACATTATTTAGGAGGAACAGCATTATGTTGATAAGACATTATTTAGGGGGAACAGCGTTAGTTATGTTGATAAGACATTATTTAGGAGGAACAGCATTATGTTGTTAAGACATTATTTAGGAGGAACAGCATTATGTTGATAAGACATTATTTAGGGGGAACAGCATTATGTTGATAAGACATTATTTAGAGGGAACAGCGTTATGTTGATAAGACATTATTTAGGGGGAACAGCGTTATGTTGATAAGACATTATTTAGAGGGAACAGCATTATGTTGATAAGACATTATTTAGAGGGAACAGCGTTAGTTATGTTGATAAGACATTATCTAGGGGGAACAGCATTATGTTGATAAGACATTATTTAGGGGGAACAGCATTATGTTGTTAAGACATTATTTAGAGGGAACAGCGTTAGTTATGTTGATAAGACATTATTTAGGAGGAACAGCGTTATGTTGATAAGACATTATTTAGGGGGAACAGCATTAGTTATGTTGATAAGACATTATTTAGAGGGAACAGCATTATGTTGATAAGACATTATTTAGGGGGAACAGCATTATGTTGATAAGACATTATTTAGGGGGAACAGCGTTATGTTGATAAGACATTATTTAGGGGGAACAGCATTATGTTGATAAGACATTATTTAGGGGGAACAGCATTATGTTGATAAGACATTATTTAGAGGGAACAGCATTATGTTGATAAGACATTATTTAGGAGGAACAGCATTATGTTGATAAGACATTATTTAGGGGGAACAGCATTATGTTGATAAGACATTATTTAGGGGGAACAGCGTTATGTTGATAAGACATTATTTAGGGGGAACAGCGTTATGTTGATAAGACATTATTTAGGGGGAACAGCATTATGTTGATAAGACATTATTTAGGGGGAACAGCATTATGTTGATAAGACATTATTTAGGGGGAACAGCATTATGTTGATAAGACATTATTTAGGGGGAACAGCATTATGCTGTGAGGCTGAAGACAAAGGAAGGAAACCCCTGGCTCTGAGCCAGCTCTGTATTTGATAAATAAACTCAGTTACGAGGAGGAAACGGGGGGAGCAGGGAGACGATCTGATCAGTGTGGGCGGCTGGAGCTATATAGTCCAGCCTTAGCCTAACAGTGTGTGTCTGTGCGTGTTGACAGTGTAGTGTCCTCATCCTCTGCTCATTGCTCATCGTGTAGTCAGGAAGATAAGGCAGAGATGGATCTGATGCGTACTGTTACTTATCAGCAGGGAGGAAACTGGAGGAAAGTAAGAATGACAGTCCAAGCGGTAACGCACACGCGCAACACAGAGTTGAACACAGATTCCATAAAACTTCTTAGTCGTAAGTTTTCAACATATTAGACGTTACTGTAAAACGTTCTGTATCATATCAAATCGGCACACTACTTCGTCGGTATTCAGAGAGATATCTCTCATTTCAGCCTATAGAGTGTTTGCAGACATCGTCCTTACTGTTGGGGCTGGGTTTCCTCAGCGGTTCTCATTAAGTCACCATGGAGGTATATTGAAAATGCAGATTTGTACCCAGTGTGACAAATCGAGTCTTAGTTGGTTGTCAAAGAGTGACGAGAGAGTTTTAAAGTAGGGTGGACTAGTGTTGTGGAGGTCACAACATGTTGTCAGACGGTGATTGTCAAGCAAATGACTGCCGGTCTCACGGTAACTGACCGTTAATTAACATAAACACATTTAGCATCTCTTGGCTTCCACATCTAGGCACTGATACAGACCTTTTGGAACATCTACATTAAAAAAAAAAATAGAATAAATCCATGTAATATAGTCTAAACCTTCACAATAAATCCATGTAATATAGTCTACACCTTCACAATAAATCCATGTAATATAGCCTCCACCTTCACAATAAATCCATGTAATATAGCCTCCACCTTCACAATAAATCCATGTAATATAGCCTCCACCTTCACAATAAATCCATGTAATATAGCCTCCACCTTCACAATAAATCCATGTAATATAGTCTACACCTTCACAATAAATCCATGTAATATAGTCTACACCTTCACAATAAATCCATGTAATATAGCCTCCACCTTCACAATAAATCCATGTAATATAGCCTCCACCTTCACAATAAATCCATTTAATATAGCCTCCACCTTCACAATAAATCCACTTAATATAGCCTCCACCTTCACAATAAATCCATTTAATATAGCCTCCACCTTCACAATAAATCCATGTAATATAGTCTACACCTTCACAATAAATCCATGTAATATAGCCTCCACCTTCACAATAAATCCATGTAATATAGCCTCCACCTTCACAATAAATCCATTTAATATAGTCTACACCTTCACAATAAATCCATGTAATATAGCCTCCACCTTCACAATAAATCCACTTAATATAGCCTCCACCTTCACAATAAATCCACTTAATATAGCCTCCACCTTCACAATAAATCCATTTAATATAGCCTCCACCTTCACAATAAATCCATGTAATATAGTCTACACCTTCACAATAAATCCATGTAATATAGCCTCCACCTTCACAATAAATCCATTTAATATAGTCTACACCTTCACAATAAATCCATGTAATATAGTCTACACCTTCACAATAAATCCATGTAATATAGCCTCCACCTTCACAATAAATCCATGTAATATAGCCTCCACCTTCACAATAAATCCATTTAATATAGCCTCCACCTTCACAATAAATCCACTTAATATAGCCTCCACCTTCACAATAAATCCATTTAATATAGCCTCCACCTTCACAATAAATCCATGTAATATAGTCTACACCTTCACAATAAATCCATGTAATATAGCCTCCACCTTCACAATAAATCCATGTAATATAGCCTCCACCTTCACAATAAATCCATTTAATATAGTCTACACCTTCACAATAAATCCATGTAATATAGCCTCCACCTTCACAATAAATCCACTTAATATAGCCTCCACCTTCACAATAAATCCATTTAATATAGCCTCCACCTTCACAATAAATCCATGTAATATAGCCTCCACCTCCACCGTAATGTGTTGTGGGACTGTGTTGTGTTGTAATGTGTTGTGTACTAACCGAAGACAGACCCTTGGCTGTGTTGTGGGACTGTGTTGTGTTGTAATGTGTTGTGTACTAACCGAAGACAGACCCTTGGCTGTGTTGTGGGACTGTGTTGTGTTGTAATGTGTTGTGTACTAACCCGAAGACAGACCCTTGGCTGTGTTGTGGGACTGTGTTGTGTTGTAATGTGTTGTGTACTAACCCGAAGACAGACCCTTGGCTGTGTTGTGTTGTAATGTGTTGTGTTGTAATGTGGTGTACTAAACCGAAGACAGACCCTTGGCTGTGTTGTGGGGCTGTGTTGTGGGACTGTGTTGTGGGACTGTGTTGTGTTGTAATGTGTTGTGTACTAACCCGAAGACAGACCCTTGGCTGTGTTCTGGGACTGTGTTGTGTTGTAATGTGTTGTGTACTCACCCGAAGACAGACCCTTGGCTGTGTTGTGGGACTGTGTTGTGTTGTAATGTGTTGTGTACTAACCCGAAGACAGACCCTTGGCTGTGTTGTGGGGCTGTGTTGTGGGACTGTGTTGTGGGACTGTGTTGTGTTGTAATGTGTTGTGTACTCACCTGAAGACAGACCCTTGGCTGTGTTGTGGGACTGTGTTGTGTTGTAATGTGTTGTGTACTAACCCGAAGACAGACCCTTGGCTGTGTTGTGGGACTGTGTTGTGTTGTAATGTGTTGTGTACTCACCCGAAGACAGACCCTTGGCTGTGTTGTGGGACTGTGTTGTGTTGTAATGTGTTGTGTACTCACCCGAAGACAGACCCTTGGCTGTGTTGTGGGACTGTGTTGTGTTGTAATGTGTTGTGTACTAACCCGAAGACAGACCCTTGGCTGTGTTGTGGGACTGTGTTGTGTTGTAATGTGTTGTGTACTCACCCGAAGACAGACCCTTGGCTGTGTTGTGGGACTGTGTTGTGTTGTAATGTGTTGTGTACTAACCCGAAGACAGACCCTTGGCTGTGTTGTGGGACTGTGTTGTGTTGTAATGTGTTGTGTACTAACCCGAAGACAGACCCTTGGCTGTGTTGTGGGACTGTGTTGTGTTGTAATGTGTTGTGTACTAACCCGAAGACAGACCCTTGGCTGTGTTGTGGGACTGTGTTGTGTTGTAATGTGTTGTGTACTAACCCGAAGACAGACCCTTGGCTGTGTTGTGGGACTGTGTTGTGTTGTAATGTGTTGTGTACTAACCCGAAGACAGACCCTTGGCTGTGTTCTGGGACTTGTGCATCTCCGTCTCCTTGAAGCTCAGGTCTTCCTGCATGGACTTGAGCTCACTGGCCGTCACCGACGAGATCTGGCGCATCCGGTTCATGTTCTGCATCAACACACACATCTCCTTTAAACGAGCCTCTTCACTTCAACTTCAACTGGGGCGGCAGTGTAGCCTAGTGGTTAGAGCGTTGGACTAGTAACCGGAAGGTTGAGAGTTCAAACCCCCGAGCTGACAAGGTACAAAATCTGTCGTTCTGCCCCTGAACAGGCAGTTAACCCACTGTTCCTAGGCCGTCATTGAAAATAAGAATTTGTTCTTAACTGACTTGCCTGGTTAAATAAAGGTTAAAAAAAATAAAATAAAAAAAAACAACACGCAGTATTCAGAAGATTTATGAAAACCCTCGTATCTGATAGGAGTTTCTATTAAACTGTACATTTTATGACTTAAAGCAGAACCTGTGTGAACGACATGACAGAGAACAGCTGGGGTACAGAAATAAACGGTTCATTCAGCTAACTCGTAATAAACAAACAAAGAAGAACGAAGGCAAAACAAGGCAACGTCCAAACTGTGACCTGGGAGTATTTTAACAAAACAACGTCCAAGTGTTGAACTTGGTGGCCGAGCTGTTTCATTGAGAACAGCAGACAAGCACATGGCAGATGGGTAACATCAGTTAAACCTCTCCCTCCCTCCACTAGTGTTCCAGTAGAGCTCTCTCTGTCTATCTCTCCCTCCCTCCCCCTCTCTGTCCCCTTTTCTCTCTCTCCCTCTCTCCCTCTCTGTCCCCTTTTCTCTCTCTCTCTCGTCTCGCTCCCGCTCTCTCTCCCTCCCCCTCTCTGTCCCCTTTTCTCTCTCTCTCCCGTCTCGCTCCCTCTCCCTCTCTCTCTCTCCCTCTCTGTCCCCTTTTCTCTCTCGTCTCGCTCCCTCTCTCTCCCTCCCTCCCCCTCTCTGTCCCCTTTTCTCTCTCTCTCTCTCTCTCTCTCTCGTCTCGCTCCCTCTCTCTCCCTCTCTGTCTCCTTTTTTTCTCTCTCTCTCTCTCTCTCTCTCTCTCTCTCTCTCCCTCCCCCTCTCTGTCCCCTTTTCTCTCTCTCTCTCGTCTCTCTCTCGTCTCGCTCCCTCTCCAGCTCTCTCTCTCCCTCTCCCTCTCTGTCCCCTTTTCTCTCTCTCTCTCGTCTCGCTCCCTCTCTCTCCCTCTCTGTCCCCTTTTCTCTCTCTCTCGTCTCGCTCCCGCTCTCTCCCTCCCTCCCCCTCTCTGTCCCCTTTTCTCTCTCTCTCGCTCTCCCTCCCCCTCTCTGTCCCCTTTTCTCTCTCTCTCTCGTCTCGCTCCCGCTCTCTCCCTCCCTCCCCCTCTCTGTCCCCTTTTCTCTCTCTCTCTCTCTCTCGTCTCGCTCCCCCTCTCTCTCCCTCCCCCTCTCTGTCCCCTTTTCTCTCTCTCTCTCTCTCGTCTCGCTCCCTTTCCCGCTCTCTCTCTCTCCCTCCCCCTCTCTGTCCCCTTTTCTCTCTCTCTCTCTCTCTCTCTCTCTCTCGTCTCGCTCCCTCTCTCTCTCTCCCTCCCTCCCCCTCTCTGTCCCCTTTTCTCTCTCTCATCTCTGTTCCTCTCTCTCTCTCTCTTGTCTCGCTCCCTCTCTCTCTCTCCCTCCCCCTCTCTTTCCCCTTTTCTCTCTCTCTCTCTCTCTC
>NC_088222.1:4491026-4516026 GCF_036934945.1 Oncorhynchus masou masou | reverse complement strand
TTTTTAATGAATTTATTTGCATATTATGGTGGAAAATAAGTATTTGGTCAATAACAAAAGTTTATCTCAATACTTTGTTATATATACCCTTTGTTGGCAATGACAGAGGTCAACCGATCTTTTTAAGTGGGAGAACTTGAACAATTGGTGGACGACTAAATACTTTTTTGCCCCACTGTATATTTTAATACTGTATATTTTCTAATAAGAATATAATGGAATATAACAGAACTTGTCATGTGATACCGCTGACATATTAAAAGTGATATTTAGAAACAGTCTGCGCTGTTTTCATCCACGTTTCATCTCTTTCCTATTATTCTATTTTTTGTTGTTGTAATTTTACCCCTTTTTCTCCCCAATTGGTAGTTACAGTCTTGTCCCATCGCTGCAACTCCCGTACGGACTCGGGAGAGGCAAAAGTCGAGAGCAAGGCGTCCTCCGAAACACGACCCTGCCAAGCCGCAACTGCTTCTAGACACACTGCCCGCTGAACCCGGAAGCCAACCGCACCAACGGAGGAAACACCGTCCAACTGGCGACCGAGGTGAGCTTGCAGGCGTCCGGCTCACCACAAGGAGTCGCCAGAGAGCGAGACAAGGAAATCCTGTCCGGCCAAACCCTCCCCTAACCCGGACGATCACTGGGCCAATTGTGCACTACCTCATGGGTCTCCCGGTTACGGCCGGGATCAAACCCGGGTCTGTAATAATGCCTCAAGCACTGCGAAGCTTAGTCAGCTACGCCACTCGGGAGGCCCAATTTCCTCTCTTTCCTACCCTCACTCCACTTTGTTAGGTAGCAGGAGTAGGGGCGTACCTTCATCATGACACCCATAGAAAATAATAGCAATCCTATTTTCAAAAGCATGCGAGTCTGGTGTTCATACTTCAACCTCCATGGGTTTTTGGAGTTGCCTCCACATGATCGAACAAAATAATAGGCCTACTCTTAGGCTACATTATAGCATGTAGCATTTAGGCTACATTATAGCATGTAGCATTTAGGCTACATTATAGCATGTATTATTATTAGCATTTAGGCTACATTATTGCATGTAGCATTTAGGCTACATTATTGCATGTAGCATTTAGGCTACATTATAGCATGTAGCATTTAGGCTACATTATAGCATGTAGCATTTAGGCTACATTATTGCATGTAGCATTTAGGCTACATTATAGCATGTAGCATTTAGGCTACATTATAGCATGTAGCATTTAGGCTACATTATAGCATGTAGCATTTAGGCTACATTATAGGATGTAGCATTTAGGCTACATTATAGGATGTAGCATCTAGGCTACATTGCTACATCCTAAATGTTTCTGATCAGTGATAGATGACCACTTGATTTAGGATACTTTATAGCATGCTAATAATGTGATTGTGATTAAAAGATGACCTAGCAGTTGGTCGTGTGTTTGTCTTGTCCCGTGTAAATAGTTGTTTTCCTAGTTTTATTCATATATATTTTTATCTCACTTTTCATCTACGGACTGAATATACTCTCCTGCAACCCACCAATGTGGTACGGATCTACTATTGTTATACTTTAGAACCAGAACCCCCTTCAGAAGCTAGCCAGCTAACTAGCTACTAGCTAGTAGTCAGTTAGACACTGCTAGTGGTCCTCACTGTTAACTCGGACACCAGCCAGCTTCAGCTCGGTCAATTCTTGCCAGTCTGCACAGCGCAATATCAACCCAGAGCATATCGGACTGCTTTTTCTCTACCACATCCACCGGATTCCTGCCACAATCCCTGGTCCATTGCACCGGATCATCGCAGCTAGCTAGCTGCAATCCGAGTAGCTACTGCTAGCTAACACCTCTGTCTAGAAGCAAGCATCAGTTAGCCTTGAGCTAGGCCCATCTCCCGAGTGGCCGAAGAGGTCTGCCAGCTAATTCTTGGGCTACAATACCTTTTTCCAATTGGCCTGGACCCTTTATTGTCACCTCGGAGCCCTGCCAATCCATCACGACTGATCTGCCGACGTAAACGTCCAATGTGGTTTCAACAGGCTTTTCTGTCTGAATCACCGTGTCTCCAGCCCGCTAGCTGTCTGAATCACAGTGTCTCCAGCCCGCTAGCTGTCTGAATCACCGTGTCTCCAGCCCGCTAGCTGTCTGAATCACAGTGTCTCCAGCCCGCTAGCTGTCTGAATCACCGTGTCTCCAGCCCGCTAGCTGTCTGAATCACCGTGTCTCCAGCCCGCTAGCTGTCTGAATCACCGTGTCTCCAGCCCGCTAGCTGTCTGAATCACCGTGTCTCCAGCCCGCTAGCTGTCTGAATCACCGTGTCTCCAGCCCGCTAGCTGTCTGAATCACCGTGTCTCCAGCCCGCTAGCTGTCTGAATCACCGTGTCTCCAGCCCGCTAGCTGTCTGAATCACCGTGTCTCCAGCCCGCTAGCTGTCTGAATCACCGTGTCTCCAGCCCGCTAGCTGTCTGAATCACCGTGTCTCCAGCCCGCTAGCTGTCTGAATCACCGTGTCTCCAGCCCGCTAGCTGTCTGAATCACAGTGTCGCCAGCCCGCTAGCTGTCTGAATCACAGTGTCTCCAGCCCGCTAGCTGTCTGAATCACCGTGTCTCCAGCCCGCTAGCTGTCTGAATCAGTGTCTCCAGCCCGCTAGCTGTCTGAATCACCGTGTCTCCAGCCCGCTAGCTGTCTGAATCACCGTTTCTCCAGCTCGCCTAGCGTAGTAGCGACTACCAAACGCTTCCTGACTCACCTATTTCTGCTCTTTGGACCCTATGATCACTCGGCTACACATGCCACTCCCTAATGTTAATATGCCTTGTCCACTGCTGTTTGGGTTAGTGTATTATTGTTTAATTTCCCTGTAGACCCCCAGCCCCGCCTAACATGCCTCTTTTGTGCCACCACCACACGTACAGAGAACCTCACCTGGCATAACTGGTGCCTCCAGAGACACAGCCACTCTCATTATCACTCAATGCCTAGGTTTACCTACACTGTACTCACATCCTACCATACCCTTGTCTGTACAGTCAAGGCCAAAAGTTTTGAGAATGACAAATATTAATTTTCAAAGTCTGCTGCCTCAGTTTGTATGATGGCAATTTGCATATACTCCAGAATGGTATGAAGAGTCATCAGATGAATTGCAAAGTCCCTATTTGCCATGAAAATGAACTGAATCCCCCAAAAAACATTTCCACTGCATTTCAGCCCTGCCACAAAAGGACCAGCTGACATCATGTCAGTGATTCTCTCGAGTGTTGACGAGGACAAGGCTGGAGATCACTCCGTCATGCTGAAAGAGTTCGAAACACAGACCGGAAGCTTCAAAAGGAGGGTGGTGTTTGGAATCATTGTTTGTTCTTCCTCTGTCAACCATGGTTACCTGCAAGGAAGCAGGTGCCATCATCATTGCTTTACACAAAAAGGGCTTCACAGGCAAGGATATTGCTGCCAGTAAGATTGCACCTAAATCAACCATTTATCAGATCATCAAGAACTTCAAGGAGAGCGGTTCAATTGTTGTGAAGAAGGCTTTGGGGTGCCCAGGAAAGTCCAGCAAGCGCCAGGACCGTCTCCTAAAGTTGATTCCGCTGCGGGATCGGAGCACCACCAGTACAGAGCTTGCTCAGGAATGGCAGCAGGCAGGTGTGAGTGCATCTACACCGACAGTGAGGCGAAGACTTTTGGAGGATGGCCTGGTGTCAAGAAGGGCAGCAAGGAAGCCACTTATCTCCAGGAAAAACATCAGGGACAGACTGATATTCTGCAAAAGGTACAGGGATTGGACTTCTGAGGCCTGGGGTAAAGTCATTTTCTCTGATGAATCCCCTTTCCGATTGTTTTGGAGCATCCGGAAAAAAAGCTTGTCCGGAGAAGACAAGGTGAGTGCAACCGCCAGTCCTGTGTCATGCCAACAGTAAAGCATCCTGAGACCATTCATGTGCAGGGTTGCTTCTCAGCCAAGGGAGTTGGCTCACTCGCAATTATGCCTAAGAACACAGCCATGAATATAGAATGGTACCAACCATCCTCCGAGAGCAACTTCTCCAAACCATCCAGGAACAGTTTGGTGACGTACAATGCCTTTTCCAGCATGATGGAGCACCTTGCCATAAGGCAAAAGGAATAACTAAGTGGCTCAGGGAACAAAATGTCAATATTTTGGGTCCATGGCCAGGAAACTCCCCAGACGTTAATTTATTGAGAACTTGTGGTCAATCCTCAAGAGGCAGGTGGACAAACAAAAACCCACACATTCTGACAAACTCCAAGCATTGATTATGCAAGAATGGGTTGCCATCAGTCAGGATGTGGCTCAGAAGTTAATTGACAGCATGCCAGGGCAGATTGCAGAGGTCTTGAAAAAGAAGGGTCAACACTGCAAATATTGACTCTGCATCAACTTAATGTAATTGTCAATAAAAGCCTTTGACACTTATGAAATGCTTGTAATTATACTTCAGTATTCCATAGTAACATCTGACAAAACAATTCTAAAGACAGTGAAGCAGAAAACTTTGTGGAAAGTAATATTTGTGTCATTCTCAAAACTTTTGGCCACCACTGCACATTATGCCCTGAATCTATTCTACCACGCCCAGAAATCTACTCCTTTTATTCTCTGTTCCCAACACACTAGACAACTACAACAACTACAAGATAGAACTGCCAAAGGGGGCGGAATTGCAATCTACTGCAGAGATAGCCTGCAGAAAACTTGTGCTGCCTAGCAACCATCAAGAGTTTAACCTGTTGATGCTCTGGGGGCGCTATTTCATTTTTGGATGAAAAACGTTCCCGTTTTAAACAAGATATTTTGTCACAAAAAGATGCTCGACTATGCATATAATTGATAGCTTTCGAAAGAAAACACTCTGACGTGTCCAGAACTACCAAGATATTTTCTGTGCGTGCCCTAGAACGTGAGCTTCAGGCAAAACCAAGATGAGACGGCATCCAGGAAATGAGCAGGATTTTTGAGGCTCTGTTTTCCATCGTCTCCTTATATGGCTGTGAATGCGAGAGGAATGAGCCTGCCCTTTGTCGTTTCCCCAAGGTGTCTGCAGCATTGTGACGTATTTGTAGGCAGATCATTGGAAGATTGACCATAAGAGACCACATTTACCAGGTGTCCGCCCGGTGTCCTGCGCCGAAATTGGTGCGCAAAAGGCAGCTGCCAGTATTTTTCCATGGGATACAGAGAGGAAAGCAAGCTTCCACGAACTGCATATCAATGAAGAGATATGTGAAAAACACCTTGAGGATTGATTCCAAACAACGTTTGCCATGTTTCGGTCGATATTATGTAGTTAATTCGGAAAAGTTTTACGTTGTAGGTGACTGAATTTTCGGTTCGTTTCGGTAGCCAGACGCAATGTAGAAAACGGAACGATTTCTCCTACACACAGACGCTTTCAGGAAAAACTGCGCATTTGGTATGTAACTGAGAGTCTCCTCATTGAAAACATCAGAAGCTCTTCAAAGGTAAATGATTTTATTTATTTGGTTATCTGGTTTTTGTGAAAATGTTGCGTGCTAAATGCTACTCAAAATGCTATGCTAGCTTTGCATACTCTTACACAAATTAGTCAATTTCTATGGTTCAAAAGCATATTTTGAAAATCTGAGATGACAGTGTTGTTAAGAAAAGGCTAAGCTTGAGAGCAGATGCATTATTTTCATTTTATTTGCGATTTTCAGAAATCGTTAACGTTGCGTTATGCTAATGAGCCTGAGGCTTTAGTCACGATCCCGGATCCGGGATGGGGAGTTCCAAGAGGTTTAAGAGCGTAGAGCGTGCTAATGTCGCCTCAGCATTATTGCTACATTACATACTAAGCCGTAGGCAGAACTTGACCGAAAACCTATGTCGTTTTGGCGGAAATAAAAGTTTTGTCATTGATACCGGGAATAACTTTCAGATAGAAAGAAAAGGACGAAAAAAGTTGGCAGGGAAAACGTCTTAGACTGAAAGGGATACAAGATGTGTAACTTTCTACAACCTACACAGGAATGGTTCACAGAAAGTATGTAATGGTCAACTCACTGTCCATAGTCTCATCTCTCTTCTTTAGTTCTTTGTACTTCTGGTTTCGTTCACCTGTTGGACAAAAAGTGAGTTGTTACTTGAGTATTTAGTCTGCTCTTAGAATTAGAGGTGACTTGTGGAAGCCTGGAGATCTGCGAGGAACCATTGTTAGTCAATGGTTCATACTTGCACCTTTGGTTAGTTGAGAGGTTCTGGGAGGACCTTTAACGGTTCAATATAGCAATTTGCAATATTGAACCTTTACACAGGGGTTCCTCTAGGACCTTCTTTTAACTGAAAAGATTATGGCGGTGTGGCAACCCAAAAAGCTTCCAGGCACCTTTACTTCTAAGACTGTAGAGTCTATATAAAGTAAAGTGGAAGTAGTTAGTTCCAAACTAATGCTACTGGAAGGATGGCCTAGTCTAGTTGATTAGTATGTTGGAGGAGTTTGGTGGAGAACAATTGGGACACAGTAGGCCTCTTACCGTCTGGTCATGACGAGTCAGAGGATATGAGCCAGAGATGAGGACAGGAAACAGTCAGAGGATATGAGCCAGAGATGAGGACAGGAAACAGTCAGAGGATATGAGCCAGAGATGAGGACAGGAAACAGTCAGAGGATATGAGCCAGAGATGAGGACAGGAAACAGTCAGAGGAAATGAGACAGAGATGAGGACAGGAAACAGTCAGAGGAAATGAGACAGATGAGGACAGGAAACAGTCAGAGAATATGAGACAGAGATGAGGACAGGAAACAGTCAGAGGATATGAGCCAGAGATGAGGACAGGAAACAGTCAGAGGATATGAGCCAGAGATGAGGACAGGAAACAGTCAGAGGATATGAGCCAGAGATGAGGACAGGAAACAGTCAGAGGATATGAGACAGAGATGAGGACAGGAAACAGTCAGAGGATATGAGACAGAGATGAGGACAGGAAACAGTCAGAGGATATGAGATTCCTCCAAGTATTGAGAGTTACAGTATGGATGCATCCCAAATGGCACCCTATTCCCCATATAGTGCACTTTTACCAGGGCCCGGTGGCAATAGGGAATATGATGATCATGATGGCGCCGACAGACATGGAAGCTCTGCTTCTGGCTCCTAAGATATGACAGACCTGGAAGCTCTGCTACTAGCTCCTAAGACATGACAGACATGGAAGCTCTGCTTCTAGCTCCTAACCAACTTTGCAGTATTTAGTTTTTTTGTGTGTTATTTCTTACGCTATTAGCCCAGAACATTTTTCATGTTATTACATCCAACTTGAAATAACTTTCGGATATCAGAACGGCGTTAACTCACCAGCATTACGACCAGAAATATGACAACAACAAAAAAAAGAAAGTCCTTTTGTTCACCGAACCTAGAATATCTCACAATCAAATGCCGGCCATATTACCTCCCAAGAGAATTTTCTTCGCTTATAGTCACAGCCATGTATATTCCCCCTCAATCCGATACCAAAACAGAACTACACTGGACTTTGTGCAAACTGGAAACCACATATGCTGAGGCAACATTTATTGTAGTTGGGGATTTTAACAAAGCAAATTTGAGGGAAACGTTACCAAAGTTATATCAACACATTGCCTGTTACTCTCCCTTCTGGGATGGCTAAAAGGCTCTCCCTTCGGCAAATCAGATCACAACTCCATTCTGCTCTTCCCTTCGGATAGGCAGAAACTCAAACAGAAAGTACACCCGTGCTAAGGTCTAGTCAACGCTGGTCTGACCAATCAGAATCCACACTTCAAGTTTGTTTTGATCACGCAGATTGGAATATGTTCCAGGTTGCCTCTGAGAATAACATTGACGTATACACGGACACGGTGACTGAGTTCATAAGGAAGTGTATAGGGGATGTTGTTCACACTGTGACTATTAAAACTGAAAGCGTGAACCAGCGCATTTAACTAAGGCAAAGTGACTGGGAATATGGTCGATTACAAACAGTGTAGTTATTCCCTCCGTAAGGCAAACAAACTGGCAAAACTCCAGTACAGAGACAAAGTGGAGTCGCAATTCAACGTCTTCGACACGAGATGTATGTGTCAGGGTCTACAGACAATCACGGACTACAACGGGAAAACCAGCCATGTCGCAGACACTGCGTCTTGCTCCCGGACAAGCTAAACACATTTTTGTCCGCTTTGAGGATAATACAGTTCCACTGACGCGGCCCGCGGGGACTGTGGGCTCTCCTTCTCTGTGGCCGACGCGAGTAAGACATTTCAGCGTGTTAACCCTCGCAGGGCTGCCGGCCCAGACGGCATCCCCAGCCGCGTCCTCAGAGCATGCGCAGACCAGCTGGCTGGAGTGTTTACGGACATATTCAATCTCTCCCTATCCCAGTCTGTTGTCCCCACCTGCTTCAAGATGTCCACCATTGTTCCTGTTCCCAAGAAAGCAAAGGTAACCGAACTTCTGTCATCATGAAGTGCTTTGAGAGGCTAGTTAAGAATCATATCACCTCCACCTTATCTACCACCCTAGACCCACTTCAATTTGCATACTGCCCCAATAGATCAACAGACGATGCAATCGCCATCACACTGCCCTATCCTATCTGGACAAGAGTAATACCTATGTAAGAATGCTGTTCATCGACTATAGCTCAGCCTTCATAACCATAGTACCTTCCAGCGCCCTGTACCACAGGGTCCTGGACTTCCTGACGGGCCACCCACAGGTGGTGAATATGGGAAACAACACCCCCACTACACTGATTCTCAACACGGGGGCCCCTTTTCACCCATGACTGCGTGGCCCCGTACGACCTCCAACTCAATCATCACGTTTGCAGACGACACAACAGTAGTATGCTTGATTACCAACTATGACAAAGACGGACTACAGGGAGGAGGTGACGGCCCTGGTGGAGTGGTGCCAGGAAAATAACCTCTCCCTCAACGACAACAAAGGAGCTGATCGTGGATTTCAGGAAACAACAGAGGGGGCATGCCCCATGCACATCGACGGGACCGCAGTGAAGGTGGAAAGCTTCAAGATCCTTGGTGTACACATCACTGACAATCTGAAATGGACCACCCACACAGACAGTGTGGTGAATAAGGGGCAACAGCGCCTCTTCAACCTCAGGAGGCTCAAGAAATGTGGCTTGTCACCTAAAACCCTCACAAACTTCTACAATGTACAATTGAGAGCATCCTGTTGGCCTGGTACGGCAACTGTTGAGCTTGCAACCCCAGGGCTCTCCAGAGGGTGGTGCAGTCTGCCCAACACATATCAACGGGGGCACACTGCCTGCCCTCCAGGACACCTACACCACTCGATGTCACAGAAAGGCCAAAAAGGTCATCAAGGACATCAACCACCCGATTCACTGCCTGTTCACCCCGCTATCATCCAGAAGGTGAGGTCAGTACAGGTGCATCAAAGCTGGGACCGAGAGACTGAAAAACAGTTTGAAACTCAAGGCCTTCAGACTGCTTAAATAGCCATCACTAGCCGGCTTCCACCTGGTTACTCAACCCTGCACCTTAGAGGCTGCTGCCCTATATACATAGACATGGAATCACTGGTCACTTTAATAATGGAACACTTGTCACTTTAATAATGTTTACATACTGTTTATTCATCTCATATGTAAATACTGTTTTCTATTCTACTGTATTCTAGTCAATGCCACTCTGATATTGATCATCCTAATATTTATATATTTTAATTATATTATTTTACTTTTAGATTGTTAGATATTACTGCACTGTTGGAGCTAGGAACACAAGCATTTAGCTATACCCGCAATAACATCTGCTAAACATGTGTATGTGACCAATAACATCTGTTAAATATGAGTATGTGACCCAATAACATCTGTTAAATATGAGTATGTGACCCAATAACATCTGTTAAATATGAGTATGTGACCCAATAACATCTGTTAAATATGAGTATGGACCAATAACATCTGTTAAATATGTGTATGGACCAATAACATCTGTTAAATATGTGCATGTGACCCAATAACATCTGTTAAATATGTGTATGTGACCCAATAACATCTGTTAAATATGTGTATGTGACCCAATAACATCTGTTAAATATGTGTATGTGACCCAATAACATCTGTTAAATATGTGTATGGACCAATAACATCTGTTAAATATGTGCATGTGACCCAATAACATCTGTTAAATATGTGTATGTGACCCAATAACATCTGTTAAATATGTGTATGTGACCCAATAACATCTGTTAAATATGAGTATGGACCAATAACATCTGTTAAATAAGAGTATGGACCAATAACATCTGTTACATATGTGTATGGACCAATAACATCTGTTAAATATGTGTATGTGACCCAATAACATCTGTTAAATATGTGCATGTGACCCAATAACATCTGTTAAATATGTGCATGTGACCCAATAACATCTGCTAAATATGTGTATGTGACCAATAACATCTGTTAAATATGTGTATGTGACCAATAACATCTGCTAAATATGTGTATGGACCAATAACATCTGTTAAATATGTGTATGTGACCAATAACATCTGCTAAATATGAGTATGGACCAATAACATCTGCTAAATATGTGTATGGACCAATAACATCTGCTAAATATGAGTATGGACCAATAACATCTGTTAAATATGTGTATGTGACCCAATAACATCTGTTAAATATGAGTATGTGACCAATAACATCTGTTAAATATGTGTATGTGACCAATAACATCTGCTAAATATGGACCAATAACATCTGCTAAATATGTGTATGTGACCAATAACATCTGCTAAATATGGACCAATAACATCTGTTAAATATGTGTATGTGACCCAATAACATCTGTTAAATATGTGTATGGACCAATAACATCTGTTAAATATGAGTATGTGACCAATAACATCTGCTAAATATGTGTATGTGACCAATAACATCTGCTAAATATGTGTATGTGACCCAATAACATCTGCTATCTGCTAAATATGTGTATGTGACCCAATAACATCTGATGTGAAGTGTAATTTGGGTGTGGTCATTCAGGCTTTCCTTCATTAAGTGTCCCCGGTGTGGGACTTCAAAACACCTTTCTACCATGGACCACCAGCCATGTTGACTTCCCCTCTGGAGTCTAACAATACAATACACATCCCCATGAAGACCAGAGCAGCAGACAGACGTCTCACAGAGAGGCGTCTACAGGATGCCCGAGTCCCAAATGGCACCCTGCATCAGTGCACTGGGAAGGGAATAATGTGCACTAGGAAGGGAATAAGGTGCACTAGGTAGGGAATAGGGATCCACGAGGAAGGGAATAGAGAGCCATGTTGGGATGCAGGATGTATGCGCTACCCTGGTCAGGACAGGATGCTGTAATCTATGCAGGCCAAGGCGGAGCGGAGAGAGTTGTCTTGGACAGTATTCAGAGGCCTTAATGGATTTATATCCAATTCACTGAACTGTTACTGAACACATCTACAGGACAATGCTCCCGTCTCGCCCCCCCCCACCACCACCCTCATTGGGCCAAGTGCCCAAAACTCTCCCATCCCAGCCCACTCCCCATCCACTCCACCCCAGTGCAAAGCTCTTGTACGAGACTGTGAATGTTCTAAAAATATAAAAAAATAAAACGTCAAAACTCATCATCTCATTGTTCTACGGGACTATGAAACCCGTCAGATATAACATCTACGACCCCAGTGGAGAGATCTAATCAGTCCGTACCTTGGTGTTCCTCCATGTTATTGTCAAGCTGTCGGATCTCCTCGTTGATCAGGCTCATCTTCTCACGCATCTCAGTCAACCTGTTAGAAACGTCACAGAGTTATAAAACAGGAATATCACTTTGGTTGGCAAGGATAAGACGTTAAAATGATCACAGAAACTACGTACTGTCTTTCCATGCTTGCTGTTTCCTGGTTGTCTTCTTTTACCTTGGAGAGCGAAACAAGGCGACATGTTGAAGCATAACACACAGATTCAACTCACTAAACCTTAAAATATACACCTCTTTATCAAATTTCTCCACTCCCTCATCCCCCCCTAAAAAATGACATTGATGATTGTGACATCAGAGCAGTATTTAATAAGAATTTGGTGGGGTGCCCCCCCATGAGACACCCCCAGAGAGTGAGGTCACGGCCTGGGTTACCATTGTACAGCACCCCTGGAGACATTGAGGTTAAGTGTCTTGCTCAATGGCATAGAGGCAGCTTTTTGACCTTGTCGGCTCCTTGACTGGAATCAGCAGCCTTCCGGTTACTGGCCCAAAGCTCTAACCTCGAGGCCACCTTCCGCAGCCTTCCGGTTACTGGCCCAAAGCTCTAACCTCGAGGCCACCTTCCGCAGCCTTCCGGTTACTGGCCCAAAGCTCTAACCTCGAGGCTACCTGCCGCAGCCTTCCGGTTACTGGCCCAAAGCTCTAACCTCGAGGCCACCTGCCGCAGCCTTCCGGTTACTGGCCCAAAGCTCTAACCTCGAGGCCACCTGCCGCAGCCTTCCGGTTACTGGCCCAAAGCTCTAACCTCGAGGCCACCTGCCGCAGCCTTCCGGTTACTGGCCCAAAGCTCTAACCTCGAGGCCACCTGCCGCAGCCTTCCGGTTACTGGCCCAAAGCTCTAACCTCGAGGCCACCTGCCGCAGCCTTCCGGTTACTGGCCCAAAGCTCTAACCTCGAGGCCACCTGCCGCAGCCTTCCGGTTACTGGCCCAAAGCTCTAACCTCGAGGCCACCTGCCGCAGCCTTCCGGTTACTGGCCCAAAGCTCTAACCTCGAGGCTACCTGCCGCAGCCTTCCGGTTACTGGCCCAAAGCTCTAACCTCGAGGCCACCTTCCGCAGCCTTCCGGTTACTGGCCCAAAGCTCTAACCTCGAGGCCACCTGCCGCAGCCTTCCGGTTACTGGCCCAAAGCTCTAACCGAGGGCACCTGCTGCAGCCTTCCGGTTACTGGCCCAAAGCTCTAACCTCGAGGCCACCTGCCGCAGCCTTCCGGTTACTGGCCCAAAGCTCTAACCTCGAGGCCACCTGCCGCAGCCTTCCGGTTACTGGCCCAAAGCTAACCTAGGCCACCTCGTTACTGGCCCAAAGCTCTAACCTGCCACCCGCAGCCTTCCGGTTACTGGCCCAAAGCTCTAACCTCGAGGCCACCTGCCGCAGCCTTCCGGTTACTGGCCCAAAGCTCTAACCTCGAGGCCACCTGCCGCAGCCTTCCGGTTACTGGCCCAAAGCTCTAACCTCGAGGCTACCTGCCGCAGCCTTCCGGTTACTGGCCCAAAGCTCTGATCTCGAGGCTACCTGCTGCAGCCTTTCGGTTACTGGCCCAAAGCTCTAACCTCGAGGCCACCTGCCGCAGCCTTCCGGTTACTGGCCCAAAGCTCTAACCTCGAGGCCACCTGCCGCAGCCTTCCGGTTACTGGCCCAAAGCTCTAACCTCGAGGCCACCTGCCGCAGCCTTCCGGTTACTGGCCCAAAGCTCTAACCTCGAGGCTACCTGCCGCAGCCTTCCGGTTACTGGCCCAAAGCTCTGATCTCGAGGCTACCTGCTGCAGCCTTCCGGTTACTGGCCCAAAGCTCTAACCTCGAGGCCACCTGCCGCAGCCTTCCGGTTACTGGCCCAAAGCTCTAACCTCGAGGCCACCTGCCGCAGCCTTCCGGTTACTGGCCCAAAGCTCTAACCTCGAGGCCACCTGCCGCAGCCTTCCGGTTACTGGCCCAAAGCTCTGATCTCGAGGCTACTTGACGCAGCCTTCCGGTTACTGGCCCAAAGCTCTAACCTCGAGGCCACCTGCCGCAGCCTTCCGGTTACTGGCCCAAAGCTCTGAAGCATAACACACAGATTCAACTCACTAAACCTTAAAATATACACCTCTTTATCAAATTTCTCCACTCCCTCATCCCCCCCTAAAAAATGACATTGATGATTGTGACATCAGAGCAGTATTTAATAAGAATTTGGTGGGGTGCCCCCCCATGAGACACCCCCAGAGAGTGAGGTCACGGCCTGGGTTACCATTGTACAGCACCCCTGGAGACATTGAGGTTAAGTGTCTTGCTCAATGGCATAGAGGCAGCTTTTTGACCTTGTCGGCTCCTTGACTGGAATCAGCAGCCTTCCGGTTACTGGCCCAAAGCTCTAACCTCGAGGCCACCTGCCGCAGCCTTCCGGTTACTGGCCCAAAGCTCTAACCTCGAGGCCACCTGCCGCAGCCTTCCGGTTACTGGCCCAAAGCTCTAACCTCGAGGCCACCTGCCGCAGCCTTCCGGTTACTGGCCCAAAGCTCTAACCTCGAGGCCACCTGCCGCAGCCTTCCGGTTACTGGCCCAAAGCTCTGATCTCGAGGCTACTTGCCGCAGCCTTCCGGTTACTGGCCCAAAGCTCTAACCTCGAGGCCACCTGCCGCAGCCTTCCGGTTACTGGCCCAAAGCTCTAACCTCGAGGCCACCTGCCGCAGCCTTCCGGTTACTGGCCCAAAGCTCTAACCTCGAGGCCACCTGCCGCAGCCTTCCGGTTACTGGCCCAAAGCTCTGATCTCGAGGCCACTTGCCGCAGCCTTCCGGTTACTGGCCCAAAGCTCTAACCTCGAGGCCACCTGCCGCAGCCTTCCGGTTACTGGCCCAAAGCTCTAATCTCGAGGGCACCTGCCGCAGCCTTCCGGTTACTGGCCCAAAGCTCTAACCTCGAGGCCACCTGCCGCAGCCTTCCGGTTACTGGCCCAAAGCTCTAACCTCGAGGCCACCTGCCGCAGCCTTCCGGTTACTGGCCCAAAGCTCTAACCTCGAGGCCACCTGCCGCAGCCTTCCGGTTACTGGCCCAAAGCTCTAACCTCGAGGCCACCTGCCGCAGCCTTCCGGTTACTGGCCCAAAGCTCTAACCTCGAGGCCACCTGCCGCAGCCTTCCGGTTACTGGCCCAAAGCTCTAACCTCGAGGCTACCTGCCGCAGTCTTCCGGTTACTGGCCCAAAGCTCTAACCTCGAGGCCACCTGCCGCAGCCTTCCGGTTACTGGCCCAAAGCTCTAACCCCGAGGCTACCTGCCGCAGCCTTCCGGTTACTGGCCCAAAGCTCTAACCTCGAGGCCACCTGCCGCAGCCTTCCGGTTACTGGCCCAAAGCTCTAACCTCGAGGCCACCTGCCGCAGCCTTCCGGTTACTGGCCCAAAGCTCTAACCTCGTGGCCACCTGCCGCAGCCTTCCGGTTACTGGCCCAAAGCTCTAACCTCGAGGCTACCTGCCGCAGTCTTCCGGTTACTGGCCCAAAGCTCTAACCTCGAGGCCACCTGCCGCAGCCTTCCGGTTACTGGCCCAAAGCTCTAACCTCGAGGCTACCTGCCGCCCATATTTAAAGACAGAGACAAATGTATGAAACCATTTAAGGTTGTGGTGACTGTCTGCCCACCTGTTTAAACAGCCTGTCCCTCTCCTCACCTGTTTAAACAGCCTGTCCCTCTCCTCACCTGTTTAAACAGCCTGTCCCTCTCCTCACCTGTTTAAACAGCCTGTCCCTCTCCTCACCTGTTTAAACAGCCTGTCCCTCTCCTCACCTGTTTAAACAGCCTGTCCCTCTCCTCACCTGTTTAAACAGCCTCTCCTCTCCTCACCTGTTTAAACAGCCTGTCCCTCTCCTCACCTGTTTAAACAGCCTGTCCCTCTCCTCACCTGTTTAAACAGCCTGTCCCTCTCCTCACCTGTTTAAACAGCCTGTCCCTCTCCTCACCTGTTTAAACAGCCTGTCCCTCTCCTCACCTGTTTAAACAGCCTGTCCCTCTCCTCACCTGTTTAAACAGCCTGTCCCTCTCCTCTCCTCACCTGTTTAAACAGCCTGTCCCTCTCCTCACCTGTTTAAACAGCCTGTCCCTCTCCTCACCTGTTTAAACAGCCTGTCCCTCTCCTCACCTGTTTAAACAGCCTGTCCCTCTCCTCTCCTCACCTGTTTAAACAGCCTGTCCCTCTCCTCTCCTCACCTGTTTAAACAGCCTGTCCCTCTCCTCACCTGTTTAAACAGCCTGTCCCTCTCCTCTCCTCACCTGTTTAAACAGCCTGTCCCTCTCCTCTCCTCACCTGTTTAAACAGCCTGTCCCTCTCCTCACCTGTTTAAACAGCCTGTCCCTCTCCTCACCTGTTTAAACAGCCTGTCCCTCTCCTCACCTGTTTAAACAGCCTGTCCCTCTCCTCTCCTCACCTGTTTAAACAGCCTGTCCCTCTCCTCTCCTCACCTGTTTAAACAGCCTGTCCCTCTCCTCACCTGTTTAAACAGCCTGTCCCTCTCCTCTCCTCACCTGTTTAAACAGCCTGTCCCTCTCCTCACCTGTTTAAACAGCCTGTCCCTCTCCTCTCCTGTTTAAACAGCCTGTCCCTCTCCTCACCTGTTTAAACAGCCTGTCCCTCTCCTCACCTGTTTAAACAGCCTGTCCCTCTCCTCACCTGTTTAAACAGCCTGTCCCTCTCCTCACCTGTTTAAACAGCCTCTCCTCTCCTCACCTGTTTAAACAGCCTCTCCTCTCCTCACCTGTTTAAACAGCCTGTCCCTCTCCTCACCTGTTTAAACAGCCTGTCCCTCTCCTCACCTGTTTAAACAGCCTGTCCCTCTCCTCTCCTCTCCTCACCTGTTTAAACAGCCTGTCCCTCTCCTCTCCTCACCTGTTTAAACAGCCTGTCCCTCTCCTCACCTGTTTAAACAGCCTGTCCCTCTCCTCTCCTGTTTAAACAGCCTGTCCCTCTCCTCACCTGTTTAAACAGCCTGTCCCTCTCCTCTCCTCACCTGTTTAAACAGCCCGTCCCTCTCCTCACCTGTTTAAACAGCCTGTCCCTCTCCTCACCTGTTTAAACAGCCTGTCCCTCTCCTCACCTGTTTAAACAGCCCGTCCCTCTCCTCACCTGTTTAAACGGCCTGTCCCTCTCCTCTCCTGTTTAAACAGCCTGTCCCTCTCCTCACCTGTTTAAACAGCCTGTCCCTCTCCTCTCCTGTTTAAACAGCCTGTCCCTCTCCTCACCTGTTTAAACAGCCTGTCCCTCTCCTCTCCTGTTTAAACAGCCTGTCCCTCTCCTCACCTGTTTAAACAGCCTGTCCCTCTCCTCTCCTGTTTAAACAGCCTGTCCCTCTCCTCACCTGTTTAAACAGCCTGTCCCTCTCCTCACCTGTTTAAACAGCCTGTCCCTCTCCTCACCTGTTTAAACAGCCTGTCCCTCTCCTCACCTGTTTAAACAGCCTGTCCCTCTCCTCACCTGTTTAAACAGCCTGTCCCTCTCCTCACCTGTTTAAACAGCCTGTCCCTCTCCTCTCCTGTTTAAACAGCCTGTCCCTCTCCTCACCTGTTTAAACAGCCTGTCCCTCTCCTCACCTGTTTAAACAGCCTGTCCCTCTCCTCTCCTGTTTAAACAGCCTGTCCCTCTCCTCACCTGTTTAAACAGCCTGTCCCTCTCCTCTCCTCACCTGTTTAAACAGCCTGTCCCTCTCCTCTCCTCACCTGTTTAAACAGTCTGTCCCTCTCCTCTCCTCACCTGTTTAAACAGTCTGTCCCTCTCCTCACCTGTTTAAACAGCCTGTCCCTCTCCTCTCCTGTTTAAACAGCCTGTCCCTCTCCTCTCCTCACCTGTTTAAACAGCCCGTCCCTCTCCTCACCTGTTTAAACAGCCTGTCCCTCTCCTCACCTGTTTAAACAGCCTGTCCCTCTCCTCACCTGTTTAAACAGCCTGTCCCTCTCCTCTCCTCACCTGTTTAAACAGCCTGTCCCTCTCCTCACCTGTTTAAACAGCCTGTCCCTCTCCTCTCCTGTTTAAACAGCCTGTCCCTCTCCTCACCTGTTTAAACAGCCTGTCCCTCTCCTCTCCTGTTTAAACAGCCTGTCCCTCTCCTCTCCTCACCTGTTTAAACAGCCTGTCCCTCTCCTCTCCTGTTTAAACAGCCTGTCCCTCTCCTCTCCTGTTTAAACAGCCTGTCCCTCTCCTCTCCTGTTTAAACAGCCTGTCCCTCTCCTCACCTGTTTAAACAGCCTGTCCCTCTCCTCACCTGTTTAAACAGCCTGTCCCTCTCCTCACCTGTTTAAACAGCCTGTCCCTCTCCTCTCCTGTTTAAACAGCCTGTCCCTCTCCTCTCCTGTTTAAACAGCCTGTCCCCTCTCCTCTCCTGTTTAAACAGCCTGTCCCTCTCCTCACCTGTTTAAACAGCCTGTCCCTCTCCTCACCTGTTTAAACAGCCTGTCCCTCTCCTCACCTGTTTAAACAGCCTGTCCCTCTCCCTCTCCTGTTTAAACAGCCTGTCCCTCTCCCCACCTGTTTAAACAGCCTGTCCCTCTCCTCTCCTGTTTAAACAGCCTGTCCCTCTCCTCACCTGTTTAAACAGCCTGTCCCTCTCCTCTCCTGTTTAAACAGCCTCTCCTCTCCTCACCTGTTTAAACAGCCTGTCCCTCTCCTCTCCTGTTTAAACAGCCTGTCCCTCTCCCCACCTGTTTAAACAGCCTGTCCCTCTCCTCTCCTGTTTAAACAGCCTGTCCCTCTCCTCACCTGTTTAAACAGCCTGTCCCTCTCCCCACCTGTTTAAACAGCCTGTCCCTCTCCTCTCCTGTTTAAACAGCCTGTCCCTCTCCTCACCTGTTTAAACAGCCTGTCCCTCTCCTCTCCTGTTTAAACAGCCTCTCCTCTCCTCACCTGTTTAAACAGCCTGTCCCTCTCCTCTCCTGTTTAAACAGTCTGTCCCTCTCCTCACCTGTTTAAACAGCCTGTCCCTCTCCTCTCCTGTTTAAACAGCCTGTCCCTCTCCTCTCCTCACCTGTTTAAACAGCCTGTCCCTCTGCCCACCTGTTTAAACAGCCTGTCCCTCTCCTCACCTGTTTAAACAGCCTGTCCCTCTCCTCTCCTCTCCTCACCTGTTTAAACAGCCTGTCCCTCTCCTCACCTGTTTAAACGGCCTGTCCCTCTCCTCACCTGTTTAAACAGCCTGTCCCTCTCCTCACCTGTTTAAACAGCCTGTCCCTCTCCTCACCTGTTTAAACAGCCTGTCCCTCTGCCCACCTGTTTAAACAGCCTGTCCCTCTCCTCACCTGTTTAAACAGCCTGTCCCTCTCCTCTCCTCTCCTCACCTGTTTAAACAGCCTGTCCCTCTCCTCACCTGTTTAAACGGCCTGTCCCTCTCCTCACCTGTTTAAACAGCCTGTCCCTCTCCTCACCTGTTTAAACAGTCTGTCCCTCTCCTCACCTCACCTGTTTAAACAGCCTGTCCCTCTCCTCACCTGTTTAAACAGCCTGTCCCTCTCCTCTCCTGTTTAAACAGCCTGTCCCTCTCCTCTCCTCACCTGTTTAAACAGCCTGTCCCTCTCCTCACCTGTTTAAACAGCCTGTCCCTCTCCTCTCCTCACCTGTTTAAACAGCCTGTCCCTCTGCCCACCTGTTTAAACAGCCTGTCCCTCTCCTCACCTGTTTAAACAGCCTGTCCCTCTCCTCACCTGTTTAAACAGCCTGTCCCTCTCCTCACCTGTTTAAACAGCCTGTCCCTCTCCTCACCTGTTTAAACAGCCTGTCCCTCTCCTCACCTGTTTAAACAGCCTGTCCCTCTCCTCACCTGTTTAAACAGCCTGTCCCTCTCCTCACCTGTTTAAACAGCCTGTCCCTCTCCTCTCCTCACCTGTTTAAACAGTCTGTCCCTCTCCTCACCTGTTTAAACAGCCTGTCCCTCTCCTCACCTGTTTAAACAGCCTGTCCCTCTCCTCACCTGTTTAAACAGTCTGTCCCTCTCCTCTCCTCACCTGTTTAAACAGTCTGTCCCTCTCCTCACCTGTTTAAACAGCCTGTCCCTCTCCTCACCTGTTTAAACAGCCTGTCCCTCTCCTCTCCTCACCTGTTTAAACAGCCTGTCCCTCTCCTCACCTGTTTAAACAGCCTGTCCCTCTCCTCCTGGGGCGACCCCATGCTCTTGTCCTCTGCGACCATGGCATCTCTCTTCAGCTCCAGCTCCTGAAGCTTCTCGTGTAGTAACACAGCTTCCCGTTTCACCTGGGAGTGATACAGCTCCTACGGACATCACACAGGACAGAGGGGACAGAAGGGATCGAGTCAGTGTGGATGGACGGGTCGAACTACCTGTTTGGGGGAAGGCCCTGACTCCCTCTATGGGACCAATGACATCTACCCTGGTTTAGCACAACCACGATGGCAACAGACTGAAAGGTGTGTCTGACTAGAATAAACATTTTGGGGGTTTTCAGGTAATGTATGAACATGATTGTTAGATACAGTACCCAATCTATAACCATTAAAACATGCTCTTCAAACCTTGATTTGATCATTGGTCATTATAATGGATATGATTCAGCCTATGAGTGAATGAGATTGTTGATTCAGCCCAGCCCAGATAGCTAGGTGGGTCAACCACATATCACAGTCATAGAAAGTACATTTAAATTAGTAGCTATTAGTAGCGTCAGAGCTAGAGGGGGGTCAAGTGCAAGTGCTGCATAATTATTCTAATATTTTCGGGGGTGGGGGGGTCAAGGTGGGGAGGAGGATAATTCAAATATACTCTTTGAAGGGAATAGGGTGCCACTTGGAATGCACGCTGCCACTCACTGCTTCAAACGTCTCCTTCCGTGTTATGAGGGTGTCCAGCTCTTCCTGACGACCATCCAGCTCCTGAGAGAAAGACACACAGGATAACTTTAGTCCTTGATACTGACACCTGTTTAGCACGAGGCCGTCTGTCGTTGTTATCTATACGGCCAGCAGGGGCTGAGTCATGCAGCTTTACTAACTAACAGTTCTCACTGAGCATCAAGGACTGCTGTCCGATTGGGTAGCTACTGCTCTCTGATTGGGTAGCTACTGCTGTCTGATGGGGTAGCTACTGCTGTCTAATTGGGTAGCTACTGCTGTCTGATTGGGTAGCTACTGCTGTCTGATTGGGTAGCTACTGCTGTCTGATTGGGTAGCTACTGCTGTCTGATTGGGTAGCTACTGCTGTCTGATTGGGTAGCTACTGCTGTCTGATGGGGTAGCTACAGCTGTCTGATTGGGTAGCTACTGCTGTCTGATTGGGTAGCTACTGCTGTCTGATGGGGTAGCTACTGCTGTCTGATTGGGTAGCTACTGCTGTCTGATTGGGTAGCTACTGCTGTCTGATGGGGTAGCTACTGCTGTCTGATGGGGTAGCTACTGCTGTCTGATTGGGTAGCTACTGCTGTCTGATTGGGTAGCTACTGCTGTCTGATGGGGTAACTACTGCTGTCTGATTGGGTAGCTACTGCTGTCTGATGGGGTAGCTACTGCTGTCTGATGGGGTAGCTACTGCTGTCTGATGGGGTAGCTACTGCTGTCTGATTGGGTAGCTACTGCTGTCTGATGGGGTAGCTACTGCTGTCTGATGGGGTAGCTACTGCTGTCTGATGGGGTAGCTACTGCTGTCTGATGGGGTAGCTACTGCTGTCTGATGGGGTAGCTACTGCTGTCTGATTGGGTAGCTACTGCTGTCTGATTGGGTAGCTACTGCTGTCTGATGGGGTAGCTACTGCTGTCTGATGGGGTAGCTACTGCTGTCTGATGGGGTAGCTACTGCTGTCTGATGGGTAGCTACTGCTGTCTGATTGGGTAGCTACGGCTGTCTGATGGGGTAGCTACTGCTGTCTGATGGGGTAGCTACTGCTGTCTGATTGGGTAGCTACGGCTGTCTGATGGGGTAGCTACTGCTGTCTGATGGGGTAGCTACTGCTGTCTGATGGGGTAGCTACTGCTGTCTGATGGGGTAGCTACTGCTGTCTGATTGGGTAGCTACTGCTGTCTGATGGGGTAGCTACTGCTGTCTGATGGGGTAGCTACTGCTGTCTGATTGGGTAGCTACTGCTGTCTGATTGGGTAGCTACTGCTGTCTGATGGGGTAGCTACTGCTGTCTGATGTAGTAGCTACAGTAACTGTTCCAGAGCACAGCACATAGAGTTCCCCACCACGTGACACATCACTAACTTATCGTGACAAACGTTCAATAAGCCCGGAGTCTCTTCTTTAACTGAAGGACTCCCATCCTCCATTGCCCCCGTGACATGACTGTAGACTCCTATCTAAAGGCGTAAGGAGACATTGGAGTCTAGAGCCATGTCACAGGGTAACATTCTCCCATCCATTCATACAGTATCTCAGAGCAGCAGTGCTGATCTCGGATCAGGTCGTCGTCCCCCCGTCCACATACAGTGCCTTCAGAAAGAATTCACACTCCTTGACTTATGACACATTTTGTTACTACAGCCTGAATTTCTTGTCACTGACCTACACACAGTACACAGTTCAACAGGACAACAACCCAAAACACAAGTCCAAATATACACCGGAGTTGCTTACCTAGACGACATTGGATATTCCCCGAGTGTCCTAGTTACAGTTTTGACTTAAATCAGTTTGAAAATCTATGTCAAGACTTGAAGATGGCTGTCTAGCAATAATCAAGATCCAACTTGACAGAGCTTGACTTTTTTGAGAATAAGGTGAAAATATTGTACAATCCAGGTGTGCAAAGCTCTTAGAGAGAAAGACTCACAGCTGTAATCGCTGACTAAGGCGATTCTAACACGTATTGACTCAGGGGTGTGAATGCTTAGGTGAATGAGATATTTCTGTATTTAATTTTCAATAAATTTGCAGAAATGTAAAAAAAAAAAAAAAGTAAAAAACATATTTTCACTTTGTCATTATGGGGTATTGTGTATATATGGGTAAGGGAAAAAAATCTAGTGAATAAAATGTTGAATTCAGGCTGTAACACAACAAAATGTGGAACAAGTCAAGGGGTGTGAATCGTTACCAAAATGCATCTCATTCATTAAGATGTAAAACACCAAACTGATCCTGAATCAGCTCGGACCTGTAGCAGCTCGTCGTTGCTGGCCTTCATGGCAGCGTACTGGTCCTGTTTCTCTGGAGACATCTTTTTGATGATGTCATCAGCGGCCTGCTTCTCCCTCTCCATCTCCTCCTCCACCGCACGGATCATCTCCTCCTTCCTATAGAAACCAGAGGTAGGATAACGTCTTCCTTCCTATAGAAACCAGAGGTAGGATCATCCCCTCCTTCCTATAGAAACCAGAGGTAGGATAACGTCTTCCTTCCTATAGAAACCAGAGGTAGGATCATCCCCTCCTTCCTATAGAAACCAGAGGTAGGATGACGTCTTCCTTCCTATAGAAACCAGAGGTAGGATCATCCCCTCCTTCCTATAGAAACCAGAGGTAGGATAACGTCTTCCTTCCTATAGAAACCAGAGGTAGGATGACGTCTTCCTTCCTATAGAAACCAGAGGTAGGATAACGTCTCCCTTCCTATAGAAACCAGAGGTAGGATAACATCTTCCTATCCCTCCCCCAGACATAGTCCCATTCAGTGGGATGCCTGGCTCTCTGTTTGCTCCTATCCCTCCCCCAGACATAGTCCCAGTCAGTGGCAGTGGGAAGCCAGTTGTGGGGAACACCTGGAAGTTTCTCCTGGGTATGGTAGCCATCGCCCTGACCACCTCTATGCTCATCGTGTGTGCCGTCAAGACCCAGTCCTGGTACAAGCTGCTGTTCAACTACCGGCACCAGTGGCTGCGAGAGGAGGAGGATGCTGACGTGTTAACTACGGGACGCTACTCTAGCTTCAGCTTGGGCATGGAGCACACGGAGACCAGCGCCCATGAGCTGGACCACGGGCAGGATGGGTTGGGTGATGAGGAGGAGGCGGATGGATACATAGAGGACCACTACATTGAGACTGGGAACTACAAAGACAACACAACACAGAATAATGTATCTATTCTACTTAGCACTGATAGTATCTGTGCTCGTGAATGGGATTTAATCACTGAATCAGAAAGCCATAGTTTGTTTTTATTTTGTTCTTACCTTTATTTAACTAGGCAAATCAGTTAAGAACTAATTCTTATTTTCAATGACGGCCTCGGAACAGTTGGTTAACTGCCTGTTCAGGGGCAGAACGACAGATTTGTACCTTGTCAGCTCGGGGATTTGAACGGTTACAAGTCCAACGCTCTAACCACTAGGCTACCCTGCCGCCCCAGTTCTCCCATCTGTAACCCAGGTCTCCAACAGGTCAAACATAGTGGAGGTCAGGGGTCTCCAACAGGTCAAACATACTGGAGGTCAGGGGTCTCCAACAGGTCAAACATAGTGGAGGTCAGGGGTCGCCAACAGGTCAAACATACTGGAGGTCAGGGGTCTCCAACAGGTCAAACATAGTAGAGGTCAGGGGTCTCCAACAGGTCAAACATAGTAGAGGTCAGGGGTCTCCAACAGGTCAAACATAGTGGAGGTCAGGGGTCTCCAACAGGTTAAACATAGTGGAGGTCAGGGGTCTCCAACAGGTCAAACATAGTGGAGGTCAGGGGTCTCCAACAGGTCAAACATAGTGGAGGTCAGGGGTCTCCAACAGGTCAAACATACTGGAGGTCAGGGGTCTCCAACAGGTCAAACATAGTGGAGGTCAGGGGTCTCCAACAGGTCAAACATACTGGAGGTCAGGGGTCTCCAACAGGTCAAACATAGTAGAGGTCAGGGGTCTCCAACAGGTCAAACATAGTGGAGGTCAGGGGTCTCCAACAGGTCAAACATACTGGAGGTCAGGGGTCTCCAACAGGTCAAACAAAGTGGAGGTCACTAAGGACCAGGGGAAGAGTTGCAGGGGAGAAGAGAAGAGGAGAATGTTCCTATTTGAAAGCTAGAAAATGAGTTGCTCACAACATGTTATTTTATTTCTTTTAAGTAGCTCTCATGTTAGAAAAGGTTGGAGACCCCTAGTGTAGGTTGGAGACCCCTAGTGTAGGTTGGAGACCCCTAGTGTAGGTTGGAGACCCCTAGTGTAGGTTAGAGACACCCTGGTGTAGGTTGGAGACCCCTGGTGTAGGTTGGAGACCCCTGGTGTAGGTTAGAGACACCCTGGTGTGGGTTGGAGACACCCTGGTGTAGGTTAGAGACACCCTGGTGTAGGTTGGAGACCACCTGGTGTAGGTTGGAGACCACCTGGTGTAGGTCGGCTTG
>NC_088222.1:4427624-4490526 GCF_036934945.1 Oncorhynchus masou masou | reverse complement strand
ACAGTACTAGACCACAACAGATTAAGACAGTACTAGACCACAACAGATAAAGACAGTACCAGACCACAACATATAAAGACAGTACTAGACCACAACAGATTAAGACAAAAAGACAGTACTAGACCACAACAGATTAAGACAGTACTAGACCACAACAGATTAAGACAGTACTAGACCACAACAGATAAAGACAGTACCAGACCACAACATATAAAGACAGTACTAGACCACAACAGATAAAGACAGTACTAGACCACAACAGATAAAGACAGTACTAGACCACAACAGATAGAGACAGTACTAGACCACAACAGATAAAGACAGTACTAGACCACAACAGATAAAGACAGTACTAGACCACAACAGATAGAGACAGTACTAGACCACAACAGATAAAGACAGTACTTGACCACAACAGATTAAGACAAAAAGACAGTACTAGACCACAACAGATTAAGACAGTACTAGACCACAACAGATTAAGACAGTACTAGACCACAACAGATTAAGACAGTACTAGACCACAACATATAAGAGCGTCTGCTAAATGACTTAAATGTAATGTAATGTAAATATAAAGACAGTACTAGACCCCAACAGATAAAGACAGTACTAGACCACAACAGATAGAGACAGTACTAGACCCCAACAGATAAAGACAGTACTAGACCACAACAGATAAAGACAGTACTAGACCACAACAGATAGAGACAGTACTAGACCACAACAGATTAAGACAGTACTAGACCACAACAGATTAAGACAACAGATAGAGACAGTACTAGACCCCAACAGATAAAGACAGTACTAGACCACAACAGATAAAGACAGTACTAGACCACAACAGATAAAGACAGTACTAGACCACAACAGATAAAGACAGTACTAGACCACAACAGATAAAGACAGTGCTAGACCACAACAGATAAAGACAGTACTAGACCACAACAGATAAAGACAGTACTAGACCACAACAGATAAAGACAGTACTAGACCACAACAGATAAAGACAGTACTAGACCACAACAGATAAAGACAGTACTAGACCACAACAGATAAAGACAGTACTAGACCACAACAGATAAAGACAGTACTAGACCACAACAGATAAAGAGAGTACTAGACCACAACAGATAAAGACAGTACTAGACCACAACAGATAGAGACAGTACTAGACCACAACAGATTAAGACAGTACTAGACCACAACAGATTAAGACAAAAAGACAGTACTAGACCCACAACAGATTAAGACAAAAAGACAGTACTAGACCCAAACGGATTAAGACAGGACTAGACCACAACAGATTAAGACAAAAAGACAGTACTAGACCCAAATGGATTAAGACAGGACTAGACCACAACAGATTAAGACAGTACTAGACCACAACAGATTAAGACAAAAAGACAGTACTAGACCCAAACGGATTAAGACAGGACTAGACCACAACAGATTAAGACAAAAAGACAGTACTAGACCCAAACGGATTAAGACAGGACTAGACCACAACAGATTAAGACAGTACTAGACCACAACAGATTAAGACAAAAAGACAGTACTAGACCCAAACGGATTAAGACAGTACTAGACCACAACAGATAAAGACAGTACTCGACCACAACAGATTAAGACAAAAAGACAGTACTCGTCCACAACGGATTAAGACAGTCCTAGACCACAACAGATTAAGACAGTACTAGACCACAACAGATAAAGACAGTACTAGACCACAACAGATAAAGACAGTACTAGACCACAACAGATAAAGACAGTACTAGACCACAACAGATAAAGACAGTACTAGACCACAACAGATAAAGACAGTACTAGACCACAACAGATAAAGACAGTACCAGACCACAACAGATAAAGACAGTACCAGACCACAACAGATAAAGACAGTACTAGACCACAACAGATAAAGACAGTACTAGACCACAACAGATTAAGACAGTACCAGACCCCAACAGATAAAGACAGTACCAGACCACAACAGATAAAGACAGTACCAGACCACAACAGATAAAGACAGTACCAGACCACAACAGATAAAGACAGTACCAGACCACAACAGATAAAGACAGTACTAGACCACAACAGATAAAGACAGTACTAGACCACAACAGATAAAGACAGTACCAGACCACAACAGATAAAGACAGTACTAGACCACAACAGATAGAGACAGTACTAGACCCCAACAGATAAAGACAGTACTAGACCACAACAGATAAAGACAGTACTAGACCACAACAGATAGAGACAGTACTAGACCACAACAGATAGAGACAGTACTAGACCACAACAGATTAAGACAGTACTAGACCACAACAGATAGAGACAGTACTAGACCACAACAGATAAAGACAGTACTAGACCACAACAGATAGACAGTACTAGACCACAACAGATTAAGACAACAGATAGAGACAGTACTAGACCCCAACAGATAAAGACAGTACTAGACCCCAACAGATAAAGACAGTACTAGACCACAACAGATAAAGACAGTACTAGACCACAACAGATAGAGACAGTACTAGACCACAACAGATAAAGACAGTACCAGACCACAACAGATAAAGACAGTACTAGACCACAACAGATAAAGACAGTACTAGACCACAACAGATAAAGACAGTACTAGACCCAAACAGATAAAGACAGTACTAGACCCAAACAGATAAAGACAAAAAGACAGTACTAGACCCAAACAGATAAAGACAGTACTAGACCACAACAGATAAAGACAGTACTAGACCACAACAGATAAAGACAGTACTAGACCACAACAGATAAAGACAGTACTAGACCACAACAGATAAAGACAGTACTAGACCACAACAGATAAAGACAGTACTAGACCACAACAGATAAAGACAGTACTAGACCACAACAGATAAAGACAGTACTAGACCACAACAGATAGAGACAGTACTAGACCACAACAGATAAAGACAGTACTAGACCCAAACAGATAAAGACAGTACTAGACCACAACAGATAAAGACAGTACTAGACCCAAACAGATAAAGACAAAAAGACAGTACTAGACCCAAACAGATAAAGACAGTACTAGACCACAACAGATAAAGACAGTACTAGACCACAACAGATAAAGACAGTACTAGACCACAACAGATAAAGACAGTACTAGACCACAACAGATAAAGACAGTACTAGACCACAACAGATAAAGACAGTACTAGACCACAACAGATAAAGACAGTACTAGACCACAACAGATTAAGACAACAGATGATACTTCTCACTCCTGGAGATATCAGGAGTCCTCTAGCTATAGAATGAAGGAAATGGGTGAGAGTTCACTAAGTATATCAGAGTATGGAATGGAATAGGATGCTATTTGGGATACAATCTATGTGCAACGGTCTGGTCAGGCTCCGGGCTCAGTAGCACTCTGTCAGCACAACAATGTTATTCTTCTAACAGGAAAAAAGAAACACCCAAATTAACATTCTGTCCACTGTCAAGTGTTATCAGAGTTCAGATGTAAGCTGATGTGACAGTTTACTGTGAACTTGTTTTCATGCACTCCTGTTTAATGGACTTCTGTGTAACTCAGTGTAATGGAACTCTGTGGAACTGTGTAGCTCAGTGTAATGGAACTCTGTGGAACTGTGTAGCTCAGTGTAATGGAACTCTGTGGAACTCAGTGTAATGGAACTCTGTGTAGCTCAGTGTAATGGAACTCTGTGGAACTCAGTGTAATGGAACTCTGTGTAACTCAGTGTAATGGAACTCTGTGGAACTGTAGCTCAGTGTAATGGAACTCTGTGTAACTCAGTGTAATGGAACTCTGTGTAACTCAGTGTAATGGAACTCTGTGTAGCTCAGTGTAATGGAACTCTGTGGAACTGTGTAGCTCAGTGTAATGGAACTCTGTGGAACTGTGTAGCTCAGTGTAATGGAACTCCGTGTAGCTCAGTGTAATGGAACTCCGTGTAGCTCAGTGTAATGGAACTCCGTGTAGCTCAGTGTAATGGAACTCCGTGTAGCTCAGTGTAATGGAACTCTGTGTAACTCAGTGTAATGGAACTCTGTGTAACTCAGTGTAATGTAGGCCTACTGTGACCAAAGGAAGTTTGAAATGATACAATGACTATGATGTTAAAGTTCAGACTGTCAGCTCTAAGGGTATTTTCATCCAGATCGAGGTGAAACGTTGGGGGGGGGGGGGGTGTCTGTAACTTTCTCACTCATCATTGTTCACGTTTATTTCAGGATTATCCATGATCATGGTAGTATCCACATTAATTAGAAACATATTATATTCTTATTTACAATAAAAGTGACTCCAAAATAGCAATACATTATTAACCATTAATTTCTATTGGGCACAAACTTGTCTGAAAACACCAATCAAAACAAACATCAAATGAATCCCAACAAGTAGAGTAGGGACCAAATACTTTTTACTATTTTAATACACATACGTGAATTCGTCCCGGTACTTTTGGTCCCCTAAAATGGTGTTCACCCGATATGGATGATAATACCCTCAAATGAAAGCTGAACTTTAACCTCATAGTCATTGTATCATTTCAAATCCAAAGTGCTGGGAGTACAGAAGCCAACACAACAAACAATGTGTCACTGTCTCAATCCTGTTGAAGCTCACTGTATATATTAAATTGCTAAAGTCTCGATGTCGCTTGAAATATGTCAATGATCTGTCTGTGTGATCTTTTTTTTTTTATGTGCGTGTCTATGTACGTCCGTGTCTGTGTGTCTCGTCCTCGCCCGTCCTCCAGAAAACCACCGTCTGACCCTTGACCTGCAGAAGGTAGAGCAGCTGGAGAGTAAGATCAACACAGAGCTGACCAGCCTGAAGGACAGGATAGAGACCATGACTCAGGAGCTGGAGACATACAGCAACCTGGACAATCTAAAGGCTGCTGGAGAGGACAAGAAGAAGGTATTGTCCGTCCGTCCGTCCTTTCTGTCAGAGGTACAGACCTATGTTTGGAAAGTACACCTGACCTCAGCTATGGGCCTACAGAGTGTCTGGAGCAGAGCTGATGTAGGATCAGTTGCCTTTTAGAGTGTAATGATTAAGATAATATGGATGAGGGGACCTGATCCTAGATCAGCACTGCCACTCTGCTTAATGAATACGGGCTCTGAAGTGTCACTCAGTGTGGGATTAGTGTGTGGTCCAGGCTTTGACGGGATGCCCTCTAACCCCTCCCTCTGTGGAGGAGGGTCCATGAGGTTTTTTACAAGTCACTGCAGCCCATTAAACATATGTTGTTGTTTTTTTGTTTTTTTTACATTTGAATGATTATGTTCACAGATAATCAGCTCAAATGAATACTCGCTCTCTATTTGGCAAATCTGACCATCATTTTATCCTCCTAATTCCGGTTTACAAGCAAAAATTAAAGCAGGAAGCACCAGTGACTCGCTCTATACGGAAGTGGTCAGATGACGCGGATGCTACGCTACAGGACTGTTTTGCTAGCAGACTGGATTCATACAATGGCATTGAGGAGTATACCACCTCAGCCACCTGCTTCATCATAAAGAGCATCTACAATGTTGTCCCCACATTGACCATACGTACGTACATATCCCGACCAGAAGCCATGGATTACAGGCAACATCCACACCAAGCTAAAGGCTAGAGCTGCCGCTTTCAAGGAGCGGGATCCGGACACTTATAGGAAATCCCACTACACCTTCAGATGAAGCATCAAACAGGAAAAGCGTCAATACAGGACTATGATCGAATCCTACTACACCGGCTCTGACGCTCATCACATGTTGCAGGGCTTGAAAACTATTACGGAATACAGCCGTGAGCTCCCCAGTGACGTGAGCCTACCAGACGAGCTAAATGTCTTTTATGTTTGCTTCAAGGCAAGCAACACTGAAGCATGCATGAGAGCACCAGCTGTTCCGGACGACTGTGTGATCACGCTCTCGGTAGCCGATGTGACTAAGACTGGTCAACATTCACAAAGCCCCGGGGCCAGACGGATTACCAGGACGTGTGCTCAAAGCATGCGCAGACTGGCAAGTGTCTAAACTGACATTTTCAACCTGTCACTGACCAAGTTTGTAGTACCTACAGACCACCATAGTCCCTGTGCACAAGAAAGCGAAGGTAACCTGCCTAAATGATTACCACCCCGTAGCACTCACGTCAGTAGCCATGAAGTGCTTTGAAATGCTGGTCAAGGCTCACATCAACACCATCATCCCGGAAACCCTAGACCCACTCCAATTCGCATACCACCCCAACAGATCCACAGATGAAGCAATCACACTCCACACTGCCCTTTCCCACCTAGACAAAAGGAACACCTATGTGAGAATGCTGTTCATTGACTACAGCTCAGCGTTCAACACCATAGTGCTCATAAAGCTCATCACGAAGCTAATGACCCTGGGACTAAACACCTCCCTCTGCAACTGGATCCTGGACTTCATGACGGTCCGCCCCCAGGTGGTAAGAGTAGGTAACAACACATCTGACACGCTGATCCTCAACACAGGGGCCCCTCAGGGGTGCGTGCTCTGCCCCCTCCCGTACTCCCTGTTCATTCATGACTGCACGGCCAAACACCACTCCAACACTGTCATTAAGTTTGCTGACGACATAACAGTGGTAGGCCTGATCACCGACAACAATGAGACAGCCTATAGGGAGGAGGTTCCTTGGTGTCCACATCACCAACGATCTAACATGGTCCAAACATACCAAGACAGTCGTGAAGAGGGCACGACAAAGACTATTCCCCCTCAGGAGAATGAAAAGATTTGGCATGGGTCCCCAGATCCTCAAAAAGTTCTACAGCTGCACCATCGAGAGCATCCTGACCAGTTGCATCACCGCCTGGTATGGCAACTGCTCGGCATCTGACCGTAAGGCGCTACAGAGGGCAGTGTTTACGGCCCAGTATATTGCTTGGGGCCAAGCTTCCTGACATCCAGGACCTGTATACTAGGTCCCAAAAATGGTCAAATACTCCAGTCACCCAATTCATAGACTGTTCTACCCTCTGTAGCGGGTGGCCTTAATCAAACGGCCACCCGGACTATTTACATTGACCCCCCCCCTTTGTTTTTACACCGCTGCAACTCTGTTTATTATCGTTGCATAGTCACTTTATGTACGAAATAACTTTACGAACCTATACCTTCCCACGTTGACGCTGTACTTTTTCTTTGACTATTTTTTTTTACTTTAGTTTATTTAGTAAATATTTTCTTTAAACTCTTTATTAAAACTGCATTGTTGGGTTAAGGGCTTGTAAGTAAGCATTTCACCGTAAGGTCTACTGCACCTGTTTTGTATTTGGATCATGTGACAAATAAAAATTTGACTTGATTGTGTTACATAGTTAATCATGAAAGCACTTTTAAGATAACATTAAGAGACAACAGTCCTCTTTCAATTCCTTAGTATCCGCAGGAATCCGGATGTAATATGTAGCGGCAGATGTCTCATGGCATCGTCCCTGTAAGAGCACGTCTAATGTATACAGCGGCGGTGTTATCGTTGAGGGACTTCACCAATGGGGACAACTTGGTAGAGCGAGACGGAAACGTAGAAGCATCCTCCCCTACGTGCATCACAAAGCGACTCTCCTTTAAACAGGAAGCACATTCTCTGAGAGATTTGACACCAGGAAGTCGTGTTTCTTCCACTGACTCAGTCTGAGAAACACAAGTTTTAGTTTCAACCAATGAAGAAAGGGGTGTAGCCAATGGTTGGTTGACCCAAACATCCTTAAGATATTTTTTCAGTAAATCCTTGTTTTATTACCCCACCAGAGCTGTGTATCTGAAATATACAGCTATTCACTATCTGAGCTGATGATTTGTTGTGGTAGCTCTACTAACACCATAACGAGTGTTGGATGAGTGAATGAATGAATGAATGGTAGTTCATCTAAGTTGTTGTCTATTGTCCTATAGAGGCTGCAGGAGGACAGAGTATCCCTGGCCCAGAGGAGACACGGCTTTCACAAGGTCATGCAGAAGATGAATGAGGTGTATGAAGCTCTGAAAACACAGCTACAGGACAATGAGACACATGCTCAGGTACAGAGGCCATACTGACTACAGACTAGTATGGAGGTTAGCCTGGTGTCTGATCTGTTCATGCTATTAGCCAACAACCATGGTAGTTGCCAGGCTAGGCTAACTTGATGTGGCCTGTCTATTGCCTTTCACGAACACTCATGATGTCATAATAACTTTGGAGCTTGAAGATTCTTTGAGCGTTTCTTGCCTGTTTTTTTTTTTTTCCTCTCAACCAACCACTGTTTTCTGCTGGTTTTCAGCTGACCAATCTGGAGAGGAAGTGGCAACATCACGAGCAGAACAACTTTGTCATGAAAGAGTGTATCCTTGTGGTTTGATTGGACACAATCAAGTTCCATTACAGGACTGATGCAGTAGGTTGGTGTCTGTCACAGGCAGAATGGATCTGTGGAATCTATACATTACAGGACTGACAATGGTAGACGTAATATCCCCAATGGGGGACATGTTATATAAACCAAAGTTTCCTTGACTCCTACATCTCCAGTCATCGCCTCTAAGGGTATGGAGAGCGACTACCGTCCGGTGGTGAAGACTGTCTCCAGGCAGCTGGCAGAGTACAACAAGATCCTCATAGACACCCTGCAGGGAACCAAGATCTAGGAAGTGACTGAGGGACAAGGACAGCTACAGCTTCCTCTCTCTGGAGGCAGTCTCCATGTCCCACTTCCTGCATCAACCCCTCTGTCATACACTACCGTTTATAAGTTTGGGGTCACTTAGAAATGTCCTTATTTTTTCAAGAAAAGCCTTCTTTTTATTGTGCATTAAAATATCATCAAATTGATCAGAAATACAGTGTAGACATTGTTAATGTGGCAAATTACTATTGTAGCTGGAAAAGATTTTTAATGGAATATCTACATAGACGTACAGAGGCCCATTATCAGCAACCATCACTCCTGTGTTCCAATGGCACGTTGTGTTAGCTAATCCAAGTTCATCATTTTAAAAGGCTAATTGATCATTAGAAAACCATTTTGCAATTATGTTAGCACAGCTGAAAACTGTTCTGATTAAATAAGCAATAAAACTGGCCTTTAGACTTCTTTTGCCCATCTTAATCTTTTCTTTTTATTGGCCAGTCTGAGATGGCTTTTTCTTTGCAACTCTGCCTAGAAGTCCAGCTTCAGATTCTTGGCAATTTCTCACATGGAATAGCCTTCATTTCTCAGAACAAGAATAGACTGACGAGTTTCAGAAGAAAGTTATTTGTTTCTGGCCATTTTGAGCCTGTAATCGAACCCACAAATGCTGATGCTCCAGATACTCAACTAGTCTAAAGAAGGTCAGTTTTATTGCTTCTTTAATCAGAACAGATTTCAGCTGTGCTAACATAATGCAAAATGGTTTTCTAATGATCAATTAGCCTTTTAAAATTATAAACTTGGATTATCTAACACAACGTGCCATTGGAACACAGAAGTGATGGTTGCTGATAATGGGCCTCTGTACGCCTATGTAGATATTCCATTAAAGATCAGCCGTTTCCAGCTACAATAGTCATTTACAACATTAACAATGTCTACAGTGTATTTCTGATCAATTTGATGATATTTTAATGGACAAATGTGCTTTTCTTTCAAAAACAAGGACATTTCTTATTGACCCCAAACGATTGTGTACGTATGGGTTGACAGATATATATATATAGATACTATACTATACTATACTATATACTCAACCGTTCAAAAGTATATATACTCAACAAATATGATATACGTATGTGTTTGAGCAGAGATATACTGGACTCAAACCACATATGAGACCCAATTGTATAATGATAACAAGGTGTCTTGAATCATCCTTATGTGTAGTTACATTTGACATATTTCAAACTTTGTACATGACCATTTCTCTGTAGTTGTTCGTTGTTGCTTCCATTACTGTCAATACAACATGTTCTGTAGCGTTGTTTTGCTTTCTTTCTTGATAAAACGGTTTGACCAACGACGTTGTCACGTTTATGGATGTCTGTACTTAGAATTAGTCTCTAACAGTAGTTAACATGTCTCTAAGAGTACATAACAGGTCCCTAACAGTAGTTAACATGCCCCTAACAGTACCTGACAGGACAGTACTAAGCATGTCCCTAAAAGTAGTTAACATGTCCCTAACAGTAGTTAACAGGTATCTAACAGTAGTTAACATGTCCCTAACAGTAGTTAACATGTCCCTAACAGTAGTTAACAGGTATCTAACAGTAATTAACATGTCCCTAACAGTACCTGACAGGACAAAGTACTGAATGAGTGATGTCCAGCATAAAGATACAGTAGATTAACATGTCCCTAACATATGTAGTTAACATGTCCCTAACAGTAGTTAACATGTCCCATAACATGCAGTTGATGTATAACAGTACAGTATAACGTATGCATAAGATGTAATGTTAACATTATATAAGGTAGCATTGTTTAACAGTAGTTAACATGTCCCTAAAAGTGGCTGGAGTTAACATGTCCCTAACAGTAGTTAACAGACTGATCTAACAGTTTTTCAGTTAACATGCACCTGTACTGACCTAAGATAGCAGTAACAGTTAACATGATCTTTATGGCCTAACAGTAGTTAACAGGTAGTTTGCTAACAGTAGTTAACATGTCCCTAACCCGCCAGGATGTTAACATGTCCCTAACAGTGAGTTAACGCTGCTGTCCCTGCTGTCTGTGTGAACCAATTCAGTTTGTCTGTGATGTTAACATGTCCCTCCACAGTTCCAGATGTGGATACCCTCTGTGTTTCCTGAAGTCCAAATCATCTCCTTAGTTTTGTTGACGTTGAGTGTGATTATTTTCCTAACAGTAGTTAACATGTCCCTAACAGTAGTTAACATTGAGTATCTAACAGTAGTTAACATGGAGAGGGCTCCCCCTAACAGTAGGATTAACATGTCCCTAACCTGGGGCGGCCCGTTAGGAAGTCCAGTACCCAGTTGCACAGGGCGGGGTCGTCTCGAGCTATGACGAGCTTGGAGGGTACTAACAGTAGTTGAATGCAGCTGTATCTAACAGTATTTAACATGGTATTCCCTAACAGTAGTTAACATCGGTATCTAACAAATTGTAGTTAACCTTGACTAGTCTCTAAAGCACTTCATGATGATGGAAGTTAACATGTCCCTAACAGTAAGTTAACATGGGATCCCTAACACACCAGTAGTTAACATGCCGTAGCCTCTAACAGTAGTTAACAGTGAAGGAGAGACCGCATGTCCCTAACATGTCTCTAGTTAACAGGTCCCTAAAAGTAGTTAACATGTCCCTAACAGTAGTTAACATGTCCCTAACAGTAGTTAACATGTCCCTAACAGTAGTTAACAGGTCCTAACAGTAGTTAACATGTCCCTAACAGTAGTTAACATGTATCTAACAGTAGTTAACATGTCCCTAACAGTACATTAACATGTCCCTAACAGTACTTAACATGTCCTAAAGTAGTTAACAGGTATCTAACAGTACTTAACATGTCCCTAACAGTACCTGACAGGACAGTACTAACATGTCCCTAACAGTAAATCAAATCCCTAAATTTTAACATGTCACAACAGTAGTTAACATGTCCCTAACAGTAGTTAACATGTCCCTAACAGTAGTTAACAGGTATCTAACAGTAGTTAACATGTCCAAAACTAATTTCTTAACATGTCCCTAACAGTAGTTAACATGTCCCTAACAGTAGTTAACAGGTATCTAACAGTAGTTAACATGTCCCTAACAGTAGTTAACAGGTATCTAACAGTAGTTAACATGTCCCTAACAGTAGTTAACAGGTCCCTAACAGTAGTTAACATGTCCCTAACAGTAGTTAACAGGTCCCTAACAGTAGTTAACATGTCCCTAACAGTACCTGACAGGACAGTACTAAGCATGTCCCTAACAGTAGTTAACATGTCCCTAACAGTAGTTAACATGTCCCTAACAGTAGTTAACATGTCCCTAACAGTAGTTAACATGTCCCTAACAGTAGTTAACAGGTATCTAACAGTACTTAACAGTACTAAACAGGTACCTAACAGTACCTAGTATGTCCCTAAAAGTAGTTAACATGTCCCTAACAGTACTTAACATGTCCCAACATTGATGCACCATTACATCACCGCCTTCAGGATGATCCGGGGTGAACAGGCAGTGGCTCCAGAGGTAGTGAGGTCTGCTTGATGATCATCGGGGCAAACTGTAACATCCAGGCAAACTACCTGTCCTGGAGGTCAGGTAGTTTGCCCCCGGTGATGCGTTGTGCAGACCTCACTACCCTCTGGAGAGCCTTACGGTTGAGAGCAGAGCAGTTGCCGTACTAGGCGGTGATACAGCCCGCCAGGATGCTCTCGATTGTGCATCTGTAGAAGTTTGTGAGTGCTTTTGGTGACAAGCCAAATTTCTTCAGCCTCCTGAGGTTGAAGAGGCGCTGCTGCGCCTTCTTCACGATGCTGTCTGTGTGAGTGGACCAATTCAGTTTGTCTGTGATGTGTATGCCGAGGAACTTAAAACTTACTACCCTCTCCACTACTGTTCCATCGGTGTGGATAGGGGGGTGTTCCCTCTGCTGTTTCCTGAAGTCCACAATCATCTCCTTAGTTTTGTTGACGTTGAGTCTGAGGTTATTGTCCTGACACCACACTCCGAGGGCCCTCACCTCCTCCCTGTAGGCCGTCTCGTCGTTGTTGGTAATCAAGCCGACCACTGTTGTGTCGTCCGCAAACTTGATTGAGTTGGTGGCGTGTGTGGCCACGCAGTCGTGGGTGAACAGGGAGTACAGGAGAGGGCTCAGAACGCACCCTTGTGGGGCCCCAGTGTTGAGGATCAGCGGGGTGGAGATGTTGTTTCCTACCTTCACCACCTGGGGGCGGCCGTCAGGAAGTCCAGTACCCAGTTGCACAGGGCGGGGTCGAGACCCAGTGTCTCGAGCTTGATGACGAGCTTGGAGGGTACTATGGTAGCAGCTCAGTGTTGGGTCAGTAGAGGTTAACATGTCAGTCCCCTGTTGTAACAGCTCAGTGGTGGGTCAGTAGAGGTTAAAATGTCAGTCCCCTTTTGTAACAGCTCAGTGGTGGGTCAGTAGAGGTTAACATGTCAGTCCCCTGTTATAGCAGCTCAGTGTTGGGTCAGTAGGGGTTGTAACAGCTCAGTGTTGGGTCAGTAGGGGTTGTAACAGCTCAGTGTTGGGTCAGTAGGGGTTGTAACAGCTCAGTGTTGGGTCAGTAGGGGTTAACATGTCAGTCCCAGTGTTGTAACAGCTCAGTGTTGGGTCAGTAGGGGTTGTAACAGCTCAGTGGTGGGTCAGTAGGGGTTAACATGTCAGTCCCCTGTTGTAGCAGCTCAGTGTTGGGTCAGTAGGGGTTGTAACAGCTCAGTGTTGGGTCAGTAGGGGTTGTAACAGCTCAGTGTTGGGTCAGTAGGGGTTGTAACAGCTCAGTGGTGGGTCAGCAGGGGTTAACATGTCAGTCCCCTGTTGTAACAGCTCAGTGTTGGGTCAGTAGGGGTTGTAACAGCTCAGTGGTGGGTCAGTAGGGGTTAACATGTCAGTCCCCTGTTGTAGCAGCTCAGTGTTGGGTCAGTAGGGGTTGTAACAGCTCAGTGTTGGGTCAGTAGGGGTTGTAACAGCTCAGTGTTGGGTCAGTAGGGGTTGTAACAGCTCAGTGGTGGGTCAGTAGGGGTTAACATGTCAGTCCCCTGTTGTAACAGCTCAGTGTTGGGTCAGTAGGGGTTGTAACAGCTCAGTGGTGGGTCAGTAGGGGTTAACATGTCAGTCCCCTGTTGTAACAGCTCAGTGTTGGGTCAGTAGGGGTTGTAACAGCTCAGTGTTGGGTCAGTAGGGGTTGTAACAGCTCAGTGTTGGGTCAGTAGGGGTTGTAACAGCTCAGTGTTGGGTCAGTAGGGGTTGTAACAGCTCAGTGTTGGGTCAGTAGGGGTTGTAACAGCTCAGTGTTGGGTCAGTAGGGGTTGTGAACAGCTGAGTGTTGGGTCAGTAGGGGTTGGAACAGCTCAATGTTGGGTCAGTAGGGGTTGTGAACAGCTCAGTGTTGGGTCAGTAGGGGTTGTGAACAGCTCAGTGTTGGGTCAGTAGGGGTTGTGAACAGCTCAGTGTTGGGTCAGTAGGGGTTGTAACAGCTCAGTGTTGGGTCAGTAGGGGTTGTAACAGCTCAGTGTTGGGTCAGTAGGGGTTGTAACAGCTCAGTGTTGGGTCAGTAGGGGTTGTAACAGCTCAGTGTTGGGTCAGTAGGGGTTGTAACAGCTCAGTGTTGGGTCAGTAGGGGTTGTAACAGCTCAGTGTTGGGTCAGTAGGGGTTGTAACAGCTCAGTGTTGGGTCAGTAGGGGTTGTAACAGCTCAGTGTTGGGTCAGTAGGGGTTGTAACAGCTCAGTGGTGGGTCAGTAGGGGTTAACATGTCAGTCCCCTGTTGTAACAGCTCAGTGTTGGGTCAGTAGGGGTTGTAACAGCTCAGTGTTGGGTCAGTAGGGGTTAACATGTCAGTCCCCTGTTGTAGCAGCTCAGTGTTGGGTCAGTAGGGGTTGTAACAGCTCAGTGTTGGGTCAGTAGGGGTTGTAACAGCTCAGTGTTGGGTCAGTAGGGGTTGTAACAGCTCAGTGTTGGGTCAGTAGGGGTTAACATGTCAGTCCCCTGTTGTAACAGCTCAGTGTTGGGTCAGTAGGGGTTGTAACAGCTCAGTGGTGGGTCAGTAGGGGTTAACATGTCAGTCCCCTGTTGTAGCAGCTCAGTGTTGGGTCAGTAGGGGTTGTAACAGCTCAGTGTTGGGTCAGTAGGGGTTGTAACAGCTCAGTGTTGGGTCAGTAGGGGTTGTAACAGCTCAGTGTTGGGTCAGTAGGGGTTGTAACAGCTCAGTGTTGGGTCAGTAGGGGTTGTAACAGCTCAGTGTTGGGTCAGTAGGGGTTGTGAACAGCTCAGTGTTGGGTCAGTAGGGGTTGGAACAGCTCAATGTTGGGTCAGTAGGGGTTGTAACAGCTCAGTGTTGGGTCAGTAGGGGTTGTGAACAGCTCAGTGTTGGGTCAGTAGGGGTTGTAACAGCTCAGTGTTGGGTCAGTAGGGGTTGTAACAGCTCAGTGTTGGGTCAGTAGGGGTTGTAACAGCTCAGTGTTGGGTCAGTAGGGGTTGTAACAGCTCAGTGTTGGGTCAGTAGGGGTTGTAACAGCTCAGTGTTGGGTCAGTAGGGGTTGTAACAGCTCAGTGTTGGGTCAGTAGGGGTTGTAACAGCTCAGTGTTGGGTCAGTAGGGGTTGTAACACCTCAGTGTTGGGTCAGTAGGGGTTGTAACAGCTCAGTGTTGGGTCAGTAGGGGTTGTAACAGCTCAGTGTTGGGTCAGTAGGGGTTGTAACAGCTCAGTGTTGGGTCAGTAGGGGTTGTAACAGCTCAGTGTTGGGTCAGTAGGGGTTGTGAACAGCTCAGTGTTGGGTCAGTAGAGGTTGTGAACAGCTCAGTGTTGGGTCAGTAGGGGTTGTAACAGCTCAGTGTTGGGTCAGTAGGGGTTGTGAACAGCTCAGTGTTGGGTCAGTAGGGGTTGTGAACAGCTCAGTGTTGGGTCAGTAGGGGTTGTAACAGCTCAGTGTTGGGTCAGTAGAGGTTAACATGTCAGTCCCCTGTTGTAACAGCTCAGTGTTGGGTCAGTAGGGGTTGTAACAGCTCAGTGTTGGGTCAGTAGGGGTTGTAACAGCTCAGTGTTGGGTCAGTAGGGGTTGTAACAGCTCAGTGTTGGGTCAGTAGGGGTTGTAACAGCTCAGGGTTGGGTCAGTAGGGGTTGTAACACCTCAGTGTTGGGTCAGTAGGGGTTGTAACAGCTCAGTGTTGGGTCAGTAGGGGTTGTAACAGCTCAGTGTTGGGTCAGTAGGGGTTGTAACAGCTCAGTGTTGGGTCAGTAGGGGTTGTAACAGCTCAGTGTTGGGTCAGTAGGGGTTGTAACAGCTCAGTGTTGGGTCAGTAGGGGTTAACATGTCAGTCCCCTGTTGTAACAGCTCAGTGTTGGGTCAGTAGTGGTTGTAATAGCTCAGTGTTGGGTCAGTAGAGGTTAATATGTCAGTCCCCTGTTGTCGCAGCTCAGTGTTGGGTCAGTAGGGGTTGTAAACAGCTCAGTGTTGGGTCAGTAGAGGTTAATATGTCAGTCCCCTGTTGTAGCAGCTCAGTGTTGGGTCAGTAGGGGTTGTAACAGCTCAGTGTTGGGTCAGTAGGGGTTGTAACAGCTCAGTGTTGGGTCAGTAGGGGTTGTAACAGCTCAGTGTTGGGTCAGTAGGGGTTGTAACAGCTCAGTGTTGGGTCAGTAGGGGTTGTAACAGCTCAGTGTTGGGTCAGTAGGGGTTGTAACAGCTCAGTGTTGGGTCAGTAGGGGTTGTAACAGCTCAGTGTTGGGTCAGTAGGGGTTAACATGTCAGTCCCCTGTTGTAACAGCTCAGTGTTGGGTCAGTAGGGGTTAACATGTCAGTCCCCTGTTGTAACAGCTCAGTGTTGGGTCAGTAGGGGTTAACATGTCAGTCCCCTGTTGTAGCAGCTCAGTGTTGGGTCAGTAGGGGTTGTAACAGCTCAGTGGTGGGTCAGTAGGGGTTGTAACAGCTCAGTGTTGGGTCAGTAGGGGTTGTAACAGCTCAGTGGTGGGTCAGTAGGGGTTAACATGTCAGTCCCCTGTTGTAACAGCTCAGTGTTGGGTCAGTAGGGGTTGTAACAGCTCAGTGGTGGGTCAGTAGGGGTTAACATGTCAGTCCCCTGTTGTAGCAGCTCAGTGTTGGGTCAGTAGGGGTTGTAACAGCTCAGTGTTGGGTCAGTAGGGGTTGTAACAGCTCAGTGTTGGGTCAGTAGGGGTTGTAACAGCTCAGTGTTGGGTCAGTAGGGGTTGTAACAGCTCAGTGTTGGGTCAGTAGGGGTTAACATGTCAGTCCCCTGTTGTACAGCTCAGTGTTGGGTCAGTAGGGGTTGTAACAGCTCAGTGTTGGGTCAGTAGGGGTTTGTAACAGCTCAGTGTTGGGTCAGTAGGGGTTGTAACAGCTCAGTGTTGGGTCAGTAGGGGTTGTAACAGCTCAGTGTTGGGTCAGTAGGGGTTGTAACAGCTCAGTGTTGGGTCAGTAGGGGTTGTAACAGCTCAGTGTTGGGTCAGTAGGGGTTGTAACAGCTCAGTGTTGGGTCAGTAGGTAACAGCTCAGTGTTGTCAACAGCTCAGTGTTGGGTCAGTAGGGGTTGTAACAGCTCAGTGTTGGGTCAGTAGGGGTTGTAACAGCTCAGTGTTGGGTCAGTAGGGGTTGTAACAGCTCAGTGTTGGGTCAGTAGGGGTTGTAACAGCTCAGTGTTGGGTCAGTAGGGGTTGTAACAGCTCAGTGTTGGGTCAGTAGGGGTTGTAACAGCTCAGTGTTGGGTCAGTAGGGGTTGTAACAGCTCAGTGTTGGGTCAGTAGGGGTTGTAACAGCTCAGTGTTGGGTCAGTAGGGGTTGTAACAGCTCAGTGTTGGGTCAGTAGGGGTTGTAACAGCTCAGTGTTGGGTCAGTAGGGGTTGTAACAGCTCAGTGTTGGGTCAGTAGGGGTTGTAGCAGCTCAGTGTTGGGTCAGTAGGGGTTGTAACAGCTCAGTGTTGGGTCAGTAGGGGTTGTAGCAGCTCAGTGTTGGGTCAGTAGGGGTTGTAACAGCTCAGTGTTGGGTCAGTAGGGGTTGTGAACAGCTCAGTGTTGGGTCAGTAGGGGTTGTAACAGCTCAGTGTTGGGTCAGTAGGGGTTGTAACAGCTCAGTGTTGGGTCAGTAGGGGTTGTAACAGCTCAGTGTTGGGTCAGTAGGGGTTGTAACACCTCAGTGTTGTGTCAGTAGGGGTTGTAACAGCTCAGTGTTGGGTCAGTAGGGGTTGTAACAGCTCAGTGTTGGGTCAGTAGGGTTTGTAACAGCTCAGTGTTGGGTCAGTAGGGGTTGTAACAGCTCAGTGTTGGGTCAGTAGGGGTTGTAACAGCTCAGTGTTGGGTCAGTAGGGGTTGTAACAGCTCAGTGTTGGGTCAGTAGGGGTTGTAACAGCTCAGTGTTGGGTCAGTAGGGGTTGTAACAGCTCAGTGTTGGGTCAGTAGGGGGTTGTAACAGCTCAGTGTTGGGTCAGTAGGGTTGTAACAGTCTCCGCTCAGTGTTGGGTCAGTAGGGGTTGTGAACAGCTCAGTGTTGGGTCAGTAGGGGTTGTGAACAGCTCAGTGTTGGGTCAGTAGGGGTTGTAACAGCTCAGTGTTGGGTCAGTAGGGGTTGTAACAGCTCAGTGTTGGGTCAGTAGGGGTTGTAACAGCTCAGTGTTGGGTCAGTAGGGGTTGTAACAGCTCAGTGTTGGGTCAGTAGGGGTTGTAACAGCTCAGTGTTGGGTCAGTAGTGGTTGTAACAGCTCAGTGTTGGGTCAGTAGAGGTTAACATGTCAGTCCCCTGTTGTAACAGCTCAGTGTTGGGTCAGTAGTGGTTGTAACAGCTCAGTGTTGGGTCAGTAGAGGTTAACATGTCAGTCCCCTGTTGTAACAGCTCAGTGTTCGGTCAGTAGGGGTTGTAACAGCTCAGTGTTGGGTCAGTAGGGGTTGTAACAGCTCAGTGTTGGGTCAGTAGGGGTTGTAACAGCTCAGTGTTGGGTCAGTAGGGGTTGTAACAGCTCAGTGTTGGGTCAGTAGGGGTTGTAACAGCTCAGTGTTGGGTCAGTAGGGGTTGTAACAGCTCAGTGTTGGGTCAGTAGGGGTTGTAACAGCTCAGTGTTGGGTCAGTAGGGGTTGTAACAGCTCAGTGTTGGGTCAGTAGGGGTTGTAACAGCTCAGTGTTGGGTCAGTAGGGGTTAACAGCTCAGTGTTGGGTCAGTAGGGGTTGTAACAGCTCAGTGTTGGGTCAGTAGGGGTTGTAACAGCTCAGTGTTGGGTCAGTAGGGGTTGTAACAGCTCAGTGTTGGGTCAGTAGGGGTTGTAACAGCTCAGTGTTGGGTCAGTAGGGGTTAACATGTCAGTCCCCTGTTGTAAGTGTTGGGTCAGTAGGGGTTGTAACTCAGTGTTGGGTCAGTAGGGGTTGTAATAGCTCAGTGTTGGGTCAGTAGAGGTTAATATGTCAGTCCCCTGTTGTAGCAGCTCAGCAGCTCAGTGTTGGGTCAGTAGGGTTGTAAACAGCTCAGTGTTGGGTCAGTAGGGGTTAACATGTCAGTCCCCTGTTGTAGCAGCTCAGTGTTGGGTCAGTAGGGGTTGTAACAGCTCAGTGTTGGGTCAGTAGGGGTTGTAAACAGCTCAGTGTTGGGTCAGTAGGGGTTGTAACAGCTCAGTGTTGGGTCAGTAGGGGTTGTAACAGCTCAGTGTTGGGTCAGTAGGGGTTGTAACAGCTCAGTGTTGGGTCAGTAGGGGTTGTAACAGCTCAGTGTTGGGTCAGTAGGGGTTCTAACAGCTCAGTGTTGGGTCAGTAGGGGTTAACATGTCAGTCCCCTGTTGTAACAGCTCAGTGTTGTGTCAGTAGGGGTTAACAGCTCAGTGTTGGGTCAGTAGTTGTAACAGCTCAGTGTTGGGTCAGTAGGGTTAACATGTCAAACAGCTCAGTGTTGGGTCAGTAGGGGTTGTAACAGCTCAGTGTTGGGTCAGTAGGGGTTGTAACAGCTCAGTGGTGGGTCAGTAGGGGTTAACATGTCAGTCCCCTGTTGTAACAGCTCAGTGTTGGGTCAGTAGGGGTTGTAACAGCTCAGTGGTGGGTCAGTAGGGGTTAACATGTCAGTCCCCTGTTGTAACAGCTCAGTGTTGGGTCAGTAGGGGTTGTAACAGCTCAGTGTTGGGTCAGTAGGGGTTGTAACAGCTCAGTGTTGGGTCAGTAGGGGTTGTAACAGCTCAGTGTTGGGTCAGTAGGGGTTGTAACAGCTCAGTGTTGGGTCAGTAGGGGTTGTAACAGCTCAGTGTTGGGTCAGTAGGGGTTAACATGCTCAGTCCCCAGTGTTGTAACAGCTCAGTGTTGGGTCAGTGGGGTTGTGACAGCTCAGTGTTGGGTCAGTAGGGGTTGTAACAGCTCAGTGTTGGGTCAGTAGTGGTTGTAACAGCTCAGTGTTGGGTCAGTAGGGGCTGTAACAGCTCAGTGTTGGGTCAGTAGGGGTTGTAACACCTCAGTGTTGGGTCAGTAGGGGTTGTAACAGCTCAGTGTTGGGTCAGTAGGGGTTGTAACAGCTCAGTGTTGGGTCAGTAGGGGTTGTAACAGCTCAGTGTTGGGTCAGTAGGGGTTGTAACAGCTCAGTGTTGGGTCAGTAGGGGTTGTAACAGCTCAGTGTTGGGTCAGTAGGGGTTGTAACAGCTCAGTGTTGGGTCAGTAGGGGTTGTAACAGCTCAGTGTTGGGTCAGTAGGGGTTGTAACAGCTCAGTGTTGGGTCAGTAGGGGTTGTAACAGCTCAGTGTTGGGTCAGTAGGGGTTGTAACAGCTCAGTGTTGGGTCAGTAGGGGTTGTAACAGCTCAGTGTTGGGTCAGTAGGGGTTGTAACAGCTCAGTGTTGGGTCAGTAGGGGTTGTGAACAGCTCAGTGTTGGGTCAGTAGAGGTTGTGAACAGCTCAGTGTTGGGTCAGTAGGGGTTGTAACAGCTCAGTGTTGGGTCAGTAGGGGTTGTGAACAGCTCAGTGTTGGGTCAGTAGGGGTTGTAACAGCTCAGTGTTGGGTCAGTAGGGGTTGTAACAGCTCAGTGTTGGGTCAGTAGAGGTTAACATGTCAGTCCCCTGTTGTAACAGCTCAGTGTTCGGTCAGTAGGGGTTGTGACAGCTCAGTGTTGGGTCAGTAGAGGTTAATATGTCAGTCCCCTGTTGTAACAGCTCAGTGTTCGGTCAGTAGGGGTTGTGACAGCTCAGTGTTGGGTCAGTAGGGGTTGTAACAGCTCAGTGTTGGGTCAGTAGGGGTTGTAACAGCTCAGTGTTGGGTCAGTAGGGGTTGTAACACCTCAGTGTTGGGTCAGTAGGGGTTGTAACAGCTCAGTGTTGGGTCAGTAGGGGTTGTAACAGCTCAGTGTTGGGTCAGTAGGGGTTGTAACAGCTCAGTGTTGGGTCAGTAGGGGTTGTAACAGCTCAGTGTTGGGTCAGTAGGGGTTGTAACAGCTCAGTGTTGGGTCAGTAGGGGTTCCCCTGTTGTAACAGCTCAGTGTTGGGTCAGTAGGGGTTGTAACAGCTCAGTGTTGGGTCAGTAGGGGTTGTAACAGCTCAGTGTTGGGTCAGTAGGGGTTGTAACAGCTCAGTGTTGGGTCAGTAGGGGTTGTAACAGCTCAGTGTTGGGTCAGTAGGGGTTGTAACAGCTCAGTGTTGGGTCAGTAGGGGTTGTAACAGCTCAGTGTTGGGTCAGTAGGGGTTGTAACAGCTCAGTGTTGGGTCAGTAGGGGTTGTAACAGCTCAGTGTTGGGTCAGTAGGGGTTGTAACAGCTCAGTGTTGGGTCAGTAGGGGTTGTAACAGCTCAGTGTTGGGTCAGTAGGGGTTGTAACAGCTCAGTGTTGGGTCAGTAGGGGTTGTAACAGCTCAGTGTTGGGTCAGTAGGGGTTAACATGTCAGTCCCCTGTTGTAACAGCTCAGTGTTGGGTCAGTAGGGGTTGTAACAGCTCAGTGTTGGGTCAGTAGGGTTAATAGCTCAGTCCCCAGTGTTGTAACAGCTCAGTGTTGGGTCAGTAGGGGTTGTAACAGCTCAGTGTTGGGTCAGTAGGGGTTAACATGTCAGTCCCCAGTGTTGTAACAGCTCAGTGTTGGGTCAGTAGGGGTTGTAACAGCTCAGTGTTGGGTCAGTGGTGGTTGTAACAGCTCAGTGTTGGGTCAGTAGGGGTTGTAACAGCTCAGTGTTGGGTCAGTAGTTGTAACAGCTCAGTGTTGGGTCAGTAGAGGTTGTAACAGCTCAGTGTTGGGTCAGTCCCCTGTTGTAACAGCTCAGTGTTGGGTCAGTGGTGGTTGTAACAGCTCAGTGTTGGGTCAGTAGGGGTTGTAAACAGCTCAGTCTTGGGTCAGTGGTGGTTGTAACAGCTCAGTGTTGGGTCAGTAGGGGTTGTAACAGCTCAGTGTTGGGTCAGTAGGGGTTGTAACAGCTCAGTGTTGGGTCAGTAGGGGTTGTAACAGCTCAGTGTTGGGTCAGTAGGGGTTGTAACAGCTCAGTGTTGGGTCAGTAGGGGTTGTAGCAGCTCAGTGTTGGGTCAGTAGGGGTTGTAGCAGCTCAGTGTTGGGTCAGTAGGGTTTGTAACAGCTCAGTGTTGGGTCAGAAGGGCTTGTAACAGCTCAGTGTTGGGTCAGAAGGGCTTGTAACAGCTCAGTGTTGGGTCAGTAGGGGTTGTAAACAGCTCAGTGTTGGGTCAGAAGGGGTTGTAACAGCTCAGTGTTGGGTCAGTAGGGGTTGTAACAGCTCAGTGTTGGGTCAGTAGGGGTTGTAACAGCTCAGTGTTGGGTCAGTAGGGGTTGTAACAGCTCAGTGTTGGGTCAGTAGGGTTGTAACAGCTCAGTGTTGGGTCAGTAGGGGTTAACATGTCAAACAGCTCAGTGTTGGGTCAGTAGGGGTTGTAACAGCTCAGTGTTGGGTCAGTAGAGAAACAGTTGTAACAGCTCAGTGTTGGGTCAGTAGGGGTTTTAATAAAGTAAAATACAGCTCAAAAGTGTTGGGTCAGAATAGGGGTTGTAACAGAACACTCAGTGTTGGGTCAGTAGGGGTTGTAAATACAGCTCAGTGTTGGGTCAGTAGGGGTTGTAACAGCTCAGTGTTGGGTCAGTAGGGGTTGTAACAGCTCAGTGTTGGGTCAGTAGGGGTTGTAACAGCTCAGTGTTGGGTCAGTAGGGGTTGTAACAGCTCAGTGTTGGGTCAGTAGGGGTTGTAAACAGCTCAGTGTTGGGTCAGTAGGGGTTGTAACAGCTCAGTGTTGGGTCAGTAGGGGTTGTAACAGCTCAGTGTTGGGTCAGTAGGGGTTGTAACAGCTCAGTGTTGGGTCAGTAGGGGTTGTAAACAGCTCAGTGTTGGGTCAGTAGGGGTTGTAACAGCTCAGTGTTGGGTCAGTAGGGGTTGTAACAGCTCAGTGTTGGGTCAGAAGCGGTTGTAAACAGCTCAGTGTTGGGTCAGGAGGGGTTGTAAACAGCTCAGTGTTGGGTCAGGAGGGGTTGTAACAGCTCAGTGTTGGGTCAGTAGGGGTTGTAACAGCTCAGTGTTGGGTCAGTAGGGGTTGGAACAGCTCAGTGTTGGGTCAGTAGGGGTTGTAACAGCTCAGTGTTGGGTCAGTAGGGGTTAAGCATGTTGGGTCAGTCCCCTGTTGTAACAGCTCAGTGTTGGGTCAGTAGGGGTTGTAACAGCTCAGTGTTGGGTCAGTAGGGGTTGTAACAGCTCAGTGTTGGGTCAGTAGGGGTTGTAACAGCTCAGTGGTGGGTCAGTAGGGGTTAACATGTCAGTCCCCTGTTGTAGCAGCTCAGTGTTGGGTCAGTAGGGGTTGTAACAGCTCAGTGTTGGGTCAGTAGGGGTTGTAACAGCTCAGTGTTGGGTCAGTAGGGGTTAACATGTCAGTCCCCTGTTGTAGCAGCTCAGTGTTGGGTCAGTAGGGGTTGTAACAGCTCAGTGTTGGGTCAGTAGGGGTTGTAACAGCTCAGTGTTGGGTCAGTAGGGGTTAACATGTCAAACAGCTCAGTGTTGGGTCAGTAAGGGTTGTAACAGCTCAGTGTTGGGTCAGTAGGGGTTAACATGTAGTCCCCTGTTGTAACAGCTCAGTGTTGGGTCAGTAGGGGTTGTAACAGCTCAGTGGTGGGTCAGTAGGGGTTAACATGTCAGTCCCCTCAGTAGTTGTAACAGCTCAGTGTTGGGTCAGTAGGGGTTGTAACAGCTCAGTGGTGGGTCAGTAGGGGTTGTCAGTCCCCTGTTGTAACAGCTCAGTGTTGGGTCAGTAGGGGTTGTAACAGCTCAGTGTTGGGTCAGTAGGGGTTGTAACAGCTCAGTGTTTTGTCAGTAGAGGTTAACATGTCAGTCCCCTGTTGTAACAGCTCAGTGTTGGGTCAGTAGGGGTGTAACAGCTGTGTTGGGTCAGTCAGTGTTGGGTCAGTAGGGTTGTAACAGCTCAGTGTTGGGTCAGTAGGGGTTGTAACAGCTCAGTGGTGGGTCAGTAGGGGTTAACATGTCAGTCCCCTGTTGTAGCAGCTCAGTGTTGGGTCAGTAGGGGTTGTAACAGCTCAGTGTTGGGTCAGTAGGGGTTGTAACACCTCAGTGTTGGGTCAGTAGGGGTTGTAACAGCTCAGTGTTGGGTCAGTAGGGGTTGTAACAGCTCAGTGTTGGGACAGTAGGGGTTGTAACAGCTCAGTGTTGGGTCAGTAGGGGTTGTAACAGCTCAGTGTTGGGTCAGTAGGGGTTGTAACAGCTCAGTGTTGGGTCAGTAGGGGTTGTAACAGCTCAGTGTTGGGTCAGTAGGGGTTGTAACAGCTCAGTGTTGGGTCAGTAGGGGTTGTAACAGCTCAGTGTTGGGTCAGTAGGGGTTGTAACAGCTCAGTGTTGGGTCAGTAGGGGTTGTAACAGCTCAGTGTTGGGTCAGTAGGGGTTGTAACAGCTCAGTGTTGGGTCAGTAGGGGTTGTAACAGCTCAGTGTTGGGTCAGTAGGGGTTGTAACAGCTCAGTGTTGGGTCAGTAGGGGTTGTAACAGCTCAGTGTTGGGTCAGTAGGGGTTGTAACAGCTCAGTGTTGGGTCAGTAGGGGTTGTAACAGCTCAGTGTTGGGTCAGTAGGGGTTGTAACAGCTCAGTGTTGGGTCAGTAGGGGTTGTAACAGCTCAGTGTTGGGCCAGTGGGGGTTGTAACAGCTCAGTGTTGGGTCAGTAGGGGTTGTAACAGCTCAGTGTTGGGTCAGTAGGGGTTGTAACAGCTCAGTGTTGGGTCAGTAGGGGTTGTAACAGCTCAGTGTTGGGTCAGTAGGGGTTGTAACAGCTCAGTGTTGGGTCAGTAGGGGTTGTAACAGCTCAGTGTTGGGTCAGTAGGGGTTGTAACAGCTCAGTGTTGGGTCAGTAGGGGTTGTAACAGCTCAGTGTTGGGTCAGTAGGGGTTGTAACAGCTCAGTGTTGGGTCAGTAGGGGTTGTAACAGCTCAGTGTTGGGTCAGTAGGGGTTGTAACAGCTCAGTGTTGGGTCAGTAGGGGTTGTAACAGCTCAGTGTTGGGTCAGTAGGGGTTGTAACAGCTCAGTGTTGGGTCAGTAGGGGTTGTAACAGCTCAGTGTTGGGTCAGTAGGGGTTGTAACAGCTCAGTGTTGGGTCAGTAGGGGTTGTAACAGCTCAGTGTTGGGTCAGTAGGGGTTGTAACAGCTCAGTGTTGGGTCAGTAGGGGTTGTAACAGCTCAGTGTTGGGTCAGTAGGGGTTGTAACAGCTCAGTGTTGGGTCAGTAGGGGTTGTAACAGCTCAGTGTTGGGTCAGTAGGGGTTGTAACAGCTCAGTGTTGGGTCAGTAGGGGTTGTAACAGCTCAGTGTTGGGTCAGTAGGGGTTGTAACAGCTCAGTGTTGGGTCAGTAGGGGTTGTAACAGCTCAGTGTTGGGTCAGTAGGGGTTGTAACAGCTCAGTGTTGGGTCAGTAGGGGTTGTAACAGCTCAGTGTTGGGTCAGTAGGGGTTAACATCGGGCAGGAACTCCACAGCCTGCTGATAACACTATTGTTTTAAGGCTATTGGTTTCCTCCTCCCCTCTTTATCAGACAGAGGGCCAGGATGGTGTGCTGCCCAGTGTTCCTCAGCTCAGCCCAGTTCCTCCACCCAACCACTCTTCGAGTGTGTTTGTCTTTGTGTGTGAATGTGTGCACGTGCCTGGGGGCCAAGGGGAAAGAGAGCCTCCTTAGTCTGTCTGGAGCAGGACAGGAGCCAGGACACACAGACACACACACACACACACACACACACACACACACACACACACACACACACACACACACACACACACACACACACACACACACACACACACACACACACACACACACACACACACACACACCATTCCTCAGTTGGGTTTGGGTGAGCAGCAGATGCCTCAGGGGATTTCCAGTGTCAGGGAGCTGAACTCTGGCTTGATAGAGTGGCGAGGGGAGATCAGGGTGGAGCTCTTACTCAATACACATGTCTGGTGAGGGATCTGCTACAGCTGGGGGAATAGTGGTGAGGGACTATATGCTACAGCTGGGTTAATAGTGGTGAGGGACTATATGCTACAGCTGGGTTAATAGTGGTGAGGGACTATATGCTACAGCTGGGTTAATAGTGGTGAGGGACTATATGCTACAGCTGGGTTAATAGTGGTGAGGGACTATATACTACAGCTGGGTGAATAGTGGTGAGGGACTATATGCTACAGCTGGGTTAATAGTGGTGAGGGACTATATACTACAGCTGGGTGAATAGTGGTGAGGGACTATATGCTACAGCTGGGTTAATACTGTGAATAGTGGTGAGGGACTATATACTACAGCTGGGTGAATAGTGGTGAGGGACTATATGCTACAGCTGGGTGAATAGTGGTGAGGGACTATATGCTACAGCTGGGTGAATAGTGGTGAGGGACTATATGCTACAGCTGGGTGAATAGTGGTGAGGGACTATATGCTACAGCTGGGTGAATAGTGGTGAGGGACTATATGCTACAGCTGGGTTAATAGTGGTGAGGGACTATATACTACAGCTGGGTTAATAGTGGTGAGGGACTATATGCTACAGCTGGGTTAATAGTGGTGAGGGACTATATGCTACAGCTGGGTGAATAGTGGTGAGGGACTATATACTACAGCTGGGTTAATAGTGGTGAGGGACTATATGCTACAGCTGGGTTAATAGTGGTGAGGGACTATATGCTACAGCTGGGTTAATAGTGGTGAGGGACTATATACTACAGCTGGGTGAATAGTGGTGAGGGACTATATGCTACAGCTGGGTTAATACTGTGAATAGTGGTGAGGGACTATATGCTACAGCTGGGTGAATAGTGGTGAGGGACTATATGCTACAGCTGGGGGAATAGTGGTGAGGGACTATATGCTACAGCTGGGGGAATAGTGGTGAGGGACTATATGCTACAGCTGGGGGAATAGTGGTGAGGGACTATATGCTACAGCTGGGGGAATAGTGGTGAGGGACTATTTGCCAGAGGGACTGGGGTAATTGGCCCTTGTGTCTAACAGTAGAAATCAGAGCTCTTACTAACAGGGGGAGAGGCTGCTAGAGCTCTTATTAGCAGGGAGAGGGAGGCTGCTAGAGCTCTTATTAGCAGGGAGAGGGAGGCTGCTAGAGCTCTTATTAGCAGGGAGAGGGAGGCTGCTCGAGCTCTTATTAGCAGAGAGAGGGAGGCTGCTAGAGCTCTTATTAGCAGGGAGAGGGAGGCTGCTAGAGCTCTTATTAGCAGGGAGAGGGAGGCTGCTCGAGCTCTTATTAGCAGGGAGAGGGAGGCTGCTAGAGCTCTTATTAGCAGGGAGAGGGAGGCTGCTAGAGCTCTTATTAGCAGGGGGAGGGAGGCTGCTAGAGCTCTTACTAGCAGGGGGAGAGGCTGCTAGAGCTCTTATTAGCAGGGAGAGAAATCTCAAATAGATAAGCGAATAAAATGAACAGCAATGACAAATGGTTTGTGACTATCAGTTCAGTTCAGTGTGTCAAATCGGAGGGTCTGCTGTCCGGACCTCTGGCAGTCTCTATGGGGGTGCCACAGGGTTCAATTCTTGGACCGACTCTCTTCTCTGTATACATAAATGAGGTCGCTCTTGCTGCTGGTGAGTCTCTGATCCACCTCTACGCAGACGACACCATTCTGTATACTTCTGGCCCTTCTTTGGACACTGTGTTAACAACCCTCCAGGCAAGCTTCAATGCCATACAACTCTCCTTCCGTGGCCTCCAATTGCTCTTAAATACAAGTAAAACTACATGCATGCTCTTCAACCGATCGCTACCTGCACCTGCCCGCCTGTCCAACATCACTACTCTGGACGGCTCTGACTTAGAATACGTGGACAACTACAAATACTTAGGTGTCTGGTTAGACTGTAAACTCTCCTTCCAGACCCATATCAAACATCTCCAATCCAAAATTAAATCTAGAATTGGCTTCCTATTTCGCAACAAAGCATCCTTCTCTCGTGCTGCCAAACATACCCTTGTAAAACTGACCATCCTACCAATCCTCGACTTTGGCGATGTCATTTACAAAATATTGATGTGCTCACTGCCCACAAAATGAGGTTGTAACTGAGCAGCACTTCCTAACCTCCTGTCCAACGTATGACCATATTAGAGACACATATTTCCCTCAGATTACACAGATCCACAAAGAATTCGAAAAACAAACCCAATTTTGATAAACTCCCATATCTACTGGGTGAAATACCACAGTGTGACATCCCAGCAGCAAGATTTGTGACTTGTTGCCACAAGAAAAGGGCAACCAGTGAAGAACAAACACCATTGTAAATACAACCCATATTTATGCTTATCCTTTTGTACATTAACCATTTGTACTTTAACTATTTGCACATTATTACAACACTGCATATAGACATAATACGACATTTAAAATGTATTTATTCTTTTGGAACTTTTTTGTAAGTGTAAAGTTTGCAGTTCATATATTTATATATTTATATTATTTATATTTATATTTATATATATATATTGTTTATTATCTACTTCACTTGCTTTAACATTGTAAACATATGTTTCCCATGCCAATAAAGCTTTTAAATTGAAATGAAATTGAATTTACAGGCTGCGAGAGCTTTTACTAACCCTACCCTGGTGTCGGAGCTGGGTATCTCCACACAACTCCTCTTCGTTTCCATGGATGCCAGAGCAACCTGCGAGTGTCAGGAAACCACAGTGAGTCAGTGCGGTTCCTGCTTACACATAAACTATTGACCTACTCCTGAGGGAACATAGGCCACCGTATATAAATAAATATATAGAAACTATTGACCTACTCCTGATGGAACATAGGCCACCGTATATAAATAAATATATAGAAACTATTGACCTACTCCTGATGGAACATAGGCCACCGTATATAAATAAATATATAGAAACTATTGACCTACTCCTGAGGGAACATAGGCCACCGTATATAAATAAATATATAGAAACTATTGACCTACTCCTGAGGGAACATAGGCCACCGTATATAAATAAATATACATAAACTATTGACCTACTCCTGAGGGAACATAGGCCACCGTATATAAATAAATATATAGAAACTATTGACCTACTCCTGATGGAACATAGGCCACCGTATATAAATAAATATATAGAAACTATTGACCTACTCCTGAGGGAACATAGGCCACCGTATATAAATAAATACAGTTGAAGTCGGAAGTTTACATCCACTTCGGTTGGAGTCATTAAAACTCATTTTTCAAACACTTCACAAATTTCTTGTTAACATACTATAGTTTTGGTAAGTCGGTTAGGACATCTACTTTGTGCATGACGCAAGTACATTTTCCAACAATTGTTTACAGACAGATTATTTCACTTACAATTCACTGTATCACAATTCCAGTGGGTCAGAAATGATGTCATGACTTTAGAAGCTTCTGATAGGCTAAATGACATAATTTGTGTCAATTGGAGGTGTACCTGTGGATGTATTTCAAGGCCTACCTTCAAACTCAGTGCCTTTTTGCTTGACATCATGGGTAAAATCAAAAGAAATGAGCCAAGACCTCCACAATTGTGAAAAACTGAGTTAGAGTGTATTTCGCTAAGGTGCATGTAAACTTCTCTGACTTCAACTGTGTATATATATATATACACTGAACAAAAATATAAACACATGTAACATGTAAAGTGTTGGTCCCATGTTTCATGAGCTGAAATAAAAGATCCCTAAAATTACTCACATGAACAAAAGGCTTATTTCTCTAAAATGTTGTCCATAAATTTGTTAACGTCCCTTTTAGTGTGCATTTCTCCTTTACCAAGATAATCCATCCACCTGACAGGTGTGGCATATCAAGAAGCTGATTAAACAGCATGATCACTACACAGGTGCACCTTGTGCTGTGGACAATACAAGGCCACTCTAAAATGTGCAGGTTTGTCACACAACACAATGCCACAGATATCTAAAATGTTAAGGGAGCTGACTGCAGGAATGTCCACCAGAACTGTTGCCAGAGAATTGAATGTTCATTTCTCTACCATCAACAGCTTCCAACGTCGTTTTAGAGAATTTGGCAGTACATCCAAATGGCCTCACAACCGCAGATCCTGTGTATGGCGTAGTGTGGGCAAGCGATTATGGTATGGGCAGACAAACTACAGACAATGAACACAATTGCGTTTTATCAATTGCAATTTGAATGCACAGAGATAGCCTGACGAGATCCTGAGGCCCATTGTCCCACCATTCATCCGTCGCCATCACCTCATGTTTCAGCATGATAACGCACGGCCCCATGTCACAAGGATCTGGACACAAATCCTGGAGGCTGAACATGTCCCAGTTCTTCCATGGCCTGTATACTCACCAGACATGTCACCCATTGAGCTTGTTTGGGATGCTCTAGATCGATGTGTACGACAGCGTGTTCCAGTTCCCGCCAATTTCCAGCAACTTAGCACAGGCATTAAAGAGGAGTGGGACAACATTCCACAGGTCACAATCAACAGCGTAGACCCATAGATTAAGGGACCTAAATGAATTTATTTAAATTGACTCATTTCCTTATATGAAATGTAACTCAGTAAAATGTTTGAAATTGTTGCATGTTGCATTTTTTTTTGTTTCAGTATATAAACCTCTGTATCCAAGGATGTTTTTGGTCTCTAATGGACACTCCCTAACAGATTATTATTCTGTAGGACTGTTCTAAGGACCCTCCCTAAGGGGCCTTTAGGGATACATCCCAAAATGGAACCCTATGCCCTATGTAGTGCACTACTTTACATCAGAGTCCTATGGTCCAACATAGTGCACTAAATAGGGGATAGGGTGCTGTTTGGGACATAGCCTAGGAATGGTAATTAAAATCATGGCATTGTTCTGTTCAGACTGGGAGGCTTTTCTTTTCCTCCCATCCTGACATGAAGAGGAAACAGGAAAAGGAACTGTAACTCCCAATGCCTGGAGAGAGAGGCAGAGAGAGAGACACGAGAGACAAGAAAGAGAGAGCAGAGAGAGAGAGAGAGAGACGCGAGAGAGAGAGAGAACCAGAGAGAGAGAGAGAACCAGAGAGAGAGAGAGAGAGGCAGAGAGACAAGAGAGAGAGAGAGAGAGAGAGAGAGAGAGAGAGAGAGAACCAGAGAGAGAGAGAGAGGCAGAGAGAGGGGCAAAGAATGAGGGAAGCAGAGAGAGAGAGAGACGCGAGAGACAAGAAAGAGAGAGCAGAGAGAGAGAGAGAGACGCGAGAGAGAGAGAGAACCAGAGAGAGAGAGAGAACCAGAGAGAGAGAGAGAGAGGCAGAGAGACAAGAGAGAGAGAGAGAGAGAGAGAGAGAGAGAGAGAGAGAGAGACCAGAGAGAGAGAGAGAGGCAGAGAGAGGGGCAAAGAATGAGGGAAGCAGAGAGAGAGAGAGACGCGAGAGACAAGAAAGAGAGAGCAGAGAGAGAGAGAGAGACGCGAGAGAGAGAGAGAGAGAGAGAGACGCGAGAGAGAGAGAGAGAGAGGCAGAGAGACAAGAGAGAGAGAGAACCAGAGAGAGAGAGAGGCAGAGAGACGAGAGAGAGAGAGAGAGAGAGAGAGAGAGAGAGAGAGAGGGGGCAAAGAATGAGGGAAGCAGAGAGAGAGAGAAAGAAGGAGAGAGAGGGAGTAAGAATAAGAGAGAGAGAGAGCAGAGTGAGAGAGCGGGAGTAAGAATGAATGAAAGGGAGTAAGAATGAGAGAGAGGAAGTAAGAATAAGAGAGAGGGAGAGCAGAGAGAGAGGGAGTAAGAAGGAGGGAGAGAGAGAGTAAGAAGGAGAGGGAGAGAGAGGGAGTAAGAAGGAGAGAGGGAGAGAGAGAGAGTATGAAGGAGAGAGAGAGGGAGAGAGGGGAGAGAGAGAGTAAGAAGTAGAGAGAGGGAGAGAGAGAGAGTAAGGAGGGAGAGAGGGAGAGAGAGGGAGAGAGAGAGAGTAAGAAGGAGGGTGAGCAGCGAGAGAGAGAGAGTAAGAAGGAGAGGGAGAGAGTAAGAAGGAGAGAGAGAGGGAGAGAGTAAGAAGGAGAGAGAGAGAGTAAGAAGGAGGGAGAGCAGAGAGGAAAAGGAAAGAGAGGTAGGGTTTTGGGGCGAGCAAGAAAGGGGTGGGAAAAGCAGGGAGGGAAAGGGAGGGTGCATTAGAGACTTTTCAGAGCCAGGAAGACTGTGAAGAGATGTGTATTGATGGGTCTCTCTGACACCCTCAGGGGTTTGGTCTTCTCTGTATCCTCAGTCTGAGCACCTCGGACCAGCAGCGTTGTGTGGATGTACACCCTAGCCCTGGAGCCTTTACCAGCCTACCGCTGGAGGATCATGTGTTATCATCTCTACTCTACTCTGTGTCTGGTCTACTGGTTCTCCCCAGGTATGTATCTCTACTCTACTGTGTGTCTGGTCTACTGGTTCTCTCCAGGTATGTATCTCTACTCTACTGTGTGTCTGGTCTACTGGTTCTCTCCAGGTATGTATCTCTACTCTACTGTGTGTCTGGTCTACTGGTTCTCTCCAGGTATGTATCTCTACTCTACTGTGTGTCTGGTCTACTGGTTCTCTCAGGGTATGTATCTCTACTCTACTGTGTGTCTGGTCCACTGGTTCTCTCCAGGTATGTATCTCTACTCTACTGTGTGTCTGGTCTACTGGTTCTCTCCAGGTATGTATCTTTACTCTACTGTGTGTCTGGTCTACTGGTTCTCTCCAGGTATGTATCTCTACTCTACTGTGTGTCTGGTGTACTGGTTCTCTCCAGGTATGTATCTCTACTCTACTGTGTGTCTGGTCTACTGGTTCTCTCCAGGTATGTATCTCTACTCTACTGTGTGTCTGGTCTACTGGTTCTCTCCAGGTATGTATCTCTACTCTACTGTGTGTCTGGTGTACTGGTTCTCTCCAGGTATGTATCTCTACTCTACTGTGTGTCTGGTGTACTGGTTCTCTCCAGGTATGTATCTCTACTCTGCTGAGTCCCTTTTGCGTTATCTAGCACATTTTATACTCTTTATTTATATTGAGGTCATTAGACCCCTTGTACAGGGGAGATCTGTCCAGAGACACACGTGTCTTCAGAAAGTGTTCACACCCCCTCGACTTTTTCCACATTTTGTTGTTAACAGCCTCAAGTTAAAATTGTTTTAGCTGATATTTATTTTCACTGGCCTAGACACAATAGCACATAATGTCAAAGTGGAATTATAATATGGTTATTAATATGGTTATTAATATGGTTATATATATAATGATATGTATATATATATATATATATATATATATACATATTTTTTTTACAAATGAATTAAAAATGAAAAGCTGAAATGTTGAGTTAATAAGAATTCAACCCCTTTGTTATGGCAATCTTTTGGCAAGGTTCAGGAGTAAACATGAATTTAACAAGTCACACAATAAGTTGCATGGACTCTGTGTGCCATAATAGTGTTTAACATGATTATTATATGACTACCTCATCTCTGTACCCCCCACACATACAATTATCTGTAAGGTCCCTCATTTCGAGCAGTGAATTTCAAACACAGATTCAACCACAAAGACCAGGGATGTTTTCCGATGCCTCGCAAAGAAGGGCACCGATTGGTAGATTTAAAAATAGTACTATACCACGATATCTCATTCACTTAATAATGTTTACATATCTTGCATTTACTCATCCCATATGTATATACTGTTTTTTATTCTACTGTACCTTAGTTCGTTCTGCTCTGACATCGCTCGTCCATATGTATATAGTCATAATTCATTCCTACTTAGATTTGTGTGTATTGGGTATATGTTGTGTAATTTGTTAGATATTACTGCACTGTTGGAACTAGAAGCACAAACGTTTTTGCTTCATCTGCAATAACATCTGATAAAAACGTGTATGTGACCAATAACATTTTATTTTATTTCATTTGGTAGATGGGTAAATAAAAAAATAAAAAGCAGACATTGAATATCCCTTTGAGCGAATTACACTTAAGCTGGTGTATCAATACACCCAGTCACTACAAAGACACAGGCATCTTTCCTAACTCAGTTGCCGTGGAGCAGCGTTTCCCAAACTCAGTCCTCGGTCCCCAAGTGGTAGACATTTTGTTTTTTTGCCCTAACACTACACAACTGATTCAAATGATCAAAGCTTGATGATCAGTTGATTATTTGAATCAGCTGTGTAGTGGTAGGGCAAAACCTAAAACTTGCACCTCTTGGTGTGCCGAGTTTAGGAAACCCAGCCCTAGAGGAAGGAAAGCACTCAGTGATTTCACCATGAGGCCAACGGTGACTTTAAAATAGTTATGGAGTTTAATGGCTGTGAAAGGAGAAAACTGAGGATGGATCAACAACATTCAAAATGGCACCGGAAGAAATGGCAGCAGTTTTACAGGCGCCCAACCAATTGTGCTATTATGTGGGGGTTTATTTGCGTTATTTGTAACTTATTTTGTACACAATGTTTCTGCAACCGTATCTTACGGCAAAACAGAGCTTCTGGATATCAGGAAAGCGATCCTTCACCTCGGATTAGACAAAGAGCTTCTGGATATCAGGACAGCGATCACTCACCTCGGATTAGACAAAGAGCTTCTGGATATCAGGACAGCGATCACTCACCTCGGATTAGACAAAGAGCTTCTGGATATCAGGACAGGACTCACCTCGGATTAGACAAAGAGCTTCTGGATATCAGGACAGCGATCACTCACCTCGGATTAGACAAAGAGCTTCTGGATATCAAGACAGCGATCCTTCACCTCGGATTAGACAAAGAGCTTCTGGATATCAGGACAGCGATCACTCACCTCGGATTAGGCAAAGAGCTTCTGGATATCAGGACAGAGATCACTCACCTCGGATTAGACAAAGAGCTTCTAGATATCAGGACAGCGATCACTCACCTCGGATTAGACAAAGAGCTTCTGGATATCAGGAGAGCGATCACTCACCTCGGATTAGACAAAGAGCTTCTGGATATCAGGACAGAGATCACTCACCTCGGATTAGACAAAGAGCTTCTAGATATCAGGACTCACTCACCTCGGATTAGACAAAGAGCTTCTGGATATCAGAGATCACTCACCTCGGATTAGACAAAGAGTTTCTGGATATCAGGACAGCGATCACTCACCTCGGATTAGACAAAGAGCTTCTGGATATCAGGACAGTGATCACTCACCTCGGATTAGACAAAGAGCTTCTGGATATCAGGACAGTGATCACTCACCTCGGATTAGACAAAGAGCTTCTGGATATCAGGACAGCGATCACTCACCTCGGATTAGACAAAGAGCTTCTGGATATCAAGACAGAGATCACTCACCTCGGATTAGACAAAGAGCTTCTGGATATCAGGACAGAGATCACTCACCTCGGATTAGACAAAGAGCTACTGGATATCAGGAGAGCGATCACTCACCTCGGATTAGACAAAGAATTGTCTTCAACAAGCAAGAAGCAGAAGACATTCTCCAAACACCCAACAGTGCCATCATCCCGTTATTTGCAAAAGGAGGCGACGCAGGTACAGAGGACAAAGAGCCGGATGCCTCTTAAATCATTTCTACCAAATTTCCATCAACATGTTAAATGAGCAACACGAGGGGGGAAAAAAATCTTGTTCACTTGTACTCCACACACAGAGACGCGTACAAAGCTCTCCCTCGCCCTCCATTTGGTAAATCCAATCACAACTCTATCCTCCTGATTCCTGCTTACAAGCAAAAATTAAAGCAGGAAGCACCAGTGACTCGGTCTATAAAAAAAGTGGTCAGATGAAGTAGATGCTAAACTACAGGACTGTTTTGCTATCACAGACTGGAACATGTTCCGGGATTCTTCCGATGGCATTGAGGAGTACACCACATCAGTCACTGGTTTTATCAATAAGTGCATCGAGGAAGTCGTCACCACAGTGACTGTACGTACATACCCCAACCAGAAGCCATGGATTATAGGCAACATTTGCACTGAGCTAAAGGGTAGAGCTGCCGCTTTAAAGGTGTGGGACTCTAACCCGGAAGCTTATAAGAAATACTGCTATGCCCTCTGACTAACCATCAAACAGGCAAAGCATCAATACAGGGCTAAGATTGAATCATACTACACCGGCTCAGACTACAAAGGGAAGCACAGCTGCGAGCTGCCCAGTGACACGAGCTTACCAGACGAGCTAAATCACTTCTATGCTCGCTTCGATGCAAGCAACACTGAGGCATGCATGAGAGCATCAGCTGTTCCAGACGACTGTGTGATCACGCTCTCCATAGCCGACGTGAGTAAGCTCTTTAACCTCTAGCGTCGAGCAATCCTGTATCCGGGAGCGTAATCATAGCCTCAAGCTCATTAGCATAACGCAACGTTAACTATTTTTGAAAATCGCAAATGAAATGAAATAAATATATTGGCTCACATGCTTAGGCTTTTGTTAACAACACTGTCATCTCAGATTTTCAAAATATGCTTTTCAACCATAGCTACACAAGCATTTGTGTAAGAGTATTGATAGCTAGTATAGCATTAAGCCTCGCATTTAGCAGGCAACATTTTCACAAAAACAAGAAAAGCATTCAAATAAAATAATTTACCTTTGAAGAACTTCGGATGTTTTCAATGAGGAGACTCTCAGTTAGATAGCAAATGTTCAGTTTTTCCAAAAAGATTATTTGTGTGGGAGAAATCGCTCCGTTTTGTTCATCACGTTTGGCTAAGAAAAAAAACAGAAAATTCAGCCATTACAACGGCAAACTTTTTTCCAAATGAACTCCATAATATCGACAGAAACATGGCAAACATTGTTTAGAATCAATCCTCAAGGTGTTTTTCACATATATTTTTGATGATAAATCATTCGTGGCAGTTGACTTTCTCTTCTGAACCAAATGGAAACGTGCATGCAGCTGGAGATTGCGCAATCATTTCGACGGAGGACACCAGGCGGACACCTGGTAAATGTAGTCTCTTATGGTCAATCTTCCAATGATATGCCTACAAATACGTCACAATGCTGCAGACACCTTGGGGAAACGACAGAAAGTGTAGGCTCATTCCTTGCGTATTCACAGCCATATAAGGAGACATTGGAACACAGCGCATTCAAAATCTGGGGCATTTCCTGTATGAAATTTCATCTTGGTTTCGCCTATAGCATTAGTTCTGGGGCACTCACAGACAATATCTTTACAGTTTTGAAAACGTCAGAGTGTTTTCTTTCAAAAAATGTCAATCATATGCATAGTCGAGCATCTTTTTGTGACAAAATATCTTGTTTAAAACAGGAACATTTTTTTATACACAAGGCTGCGGGGCCAGATGGATTACCAGGACGTGTGCTCCGGGCATGTGCTGACCAACTGGCAGGTGTCTTTACTGACATTTTCAACTTGTCCCTGATTGAGTCCTGCCTAAATGACTACCGACCCGTAGCACTCATGTCCGTAGCCTTGAAGTGCTTTGAAAGGCTGGTTATGTTTCACATCAACACCATCATCCCAGAAACCCTAGACCCACTCCAATTTGCATACCGCCCAAACAGATCCACAGATAATGCAATCTCTATTGCACTCCACACTGCCCTTTCCCACCTGGACAAAAGGAACACTTACGTGAGAATGAGATTCTTTGACTACAGCGCAGCGTTCAACACCATAGTACCCTCAAAGCTCATCACTAAGCTTAGGATCCTGGGACTAAACACCTCCCTCTGCAACTGGATCCTGGACATCCTGACGGGCCGCCCCCAGGTGGTGAGATTAGGTAGCAACACATCGGCCACGCTGATCCTCAACATTGGAGCTCCCCAGGGGTGCTTACTCAGTCCCCTCCTGTACTCCCTGTTCACCCACGACTGCATGGCCAGGCACGACTCCAACACCATCATTAAGTTTGAGCTGACACAACAGTGGTAGGCCTGATCACCGACAATGACGAGACAGCCTATAGGGAGGAGGTCAGAGACCTGGCCGGGTGGTGCCAGAATAACAGCCTATCCCTCAACGTAACCAAGACTAAGGAGATGATTGTGGACTACAGGAAAAGGAGGACTGAGCACGCCCCCATTCTCATCGACTCGGCTGTAGTGGAGCAGGTTGAGACCTTCAAGTTCCTTGGTGTCCACATCAACAACAAACTGGAATGGTCCAAACACACCAAGACAGTTGTGAAGAGGCCACGACAAAGCCTATTCTCCCCCAGGAAACTAAAAAGATTAGGCATGGGTCCTGAGATCCTCAAAAGGTTCTACAGCTGCAACATCGAGAGCATCCTGACCGGTTGCATCACTACCTGGTACGGCAATTGCTCGGCCTCCGACCGCAAGGCACTTCAGAGGGTAGTGCGTACGGCCCAGTACATCACTGGGGCAAAGCTGCCTGCCATCCAGGACCTCTACACCAGGCGGTGTCAGAGGAAGGCCCTAAAAATCGTCAAAGACCCTAGCCACCCCAGTCATAGACTGTTCTCTCTACTACCGCATGGCAAGCGGTACCAGAATGCCAAGTGTTGGACAAAAAGGCTTCTCAACAGATTTTACCCCAAAGCCATAAGTCTCCTGAACAGGTAAGCAAATGGCTATCCGGGCTATCTGCATTGTGTCCCACCACCAACCCCTCTTTTACGCTACTGCTACTCTCTGTTCATCATATATGCATAGTCACTTTAACCATATCTACATGGACATATTACCTCAATCAGCCTGACTAACCGGTGTCTGTATGTTGCCTCACTACTTTTATAGCCTCTCTACTGTTTACAGCCTCGCTACTGTACATAGCCTGTCTTTTTACTGTTGTTTTATTTCTTTGCTTACCTATTGTTCACCTAATACCTTTTTTGCACTATTTGTTAGAACCTGTAAGTTAGCATTTCACTGCTACACCTGTTGTATTCGGCGCACGTGACAAATAAACTTTGATTTGATTGTAGTTACTCCACAATACTAACCTAAATAACAGAGTAAAACGAAGGAATACAAATATTCCAAAACATGCATCCTGTTTGCAACAAGGCACAAAAGTAAAACTGCAAAAAATGAGGGAGCACAATTCACTTTTTGTCCTGAATACCAAGTGTTATGGTTGGGGCAAATTTAATTCAACAAATTACTGAGTACCACTCTCCATATTTTCAAACATAGTGGTGGCTGCATCATGTTATGGGTATGCTTTTAATCGATAAGGACAGGGGAGTTTTTCAGGATAAAAAATCAACAGAATGGAGCTAAGCACAGGCAAAATCCTAGAGGAAAACCTGGTTCAGTCTGCTTTCCACCAGACACTGGGAGATGAATACACTGGAGTTGCTTACCAAGAATACAGTGAATGTTCCTGAGTCGAGTTACAGTTTTGACTTAAATCTACATGACAATCTATGGCAAGACCTGAAAATTGGTTGTCGAGCAATGATCAACAACCATTTTGAGTTTGAAGTTGTCCAGAAAGACAATGATCAGAAAGACAACCATTTTGAGTTTGCTCTTAAGACTTAGTTTGAAAAGAATAATGGGAAAGACAAGCTTGAGACACAATCCAGGTGTGCTCTTAGAAAGAAAGACTCTTTAGAGACTTACCCAGAAAGACTCACAGCTCTTAGAGACTTACCCAGAAAGACTCACAGCTCTTAGAGACTTACCCAGAAAGACTCAACGCTCTTAGAGACTTACCCAGAAAGACTCTTAGATTATAACATGTATTGACTCAGGGGTATGAATTCTTATATAAATGAGTGATTTCTGTATTTAATTTTCTATACATTTGCAAACATTTCTATAAACATATTTTCACTTTGTCATTATGGGGTATTGTGTGTGTAGATGAGTGAGGGGGAAAACACCTATTTAATCCATTTTAAATTCAGGCTGTAACACAATGAAATGTGGAATAAGTGAAGGGGTATGAATACTTTCTGAAGGCACTGTAGAGATAGATAGAGATAGTCTCTATCTGGTTCTGTTTCTATGATCTGTAGAGATAGATAGAGATAGTCTCGATCTGGTTCTGTTTCTATGATCTGTAGAGATAGATAGAGATAGTCTCTATCTGGTTCTGTTTCTATGATCTGACACCATGTGGGCCAGACATGGTCGATGGTTAACACCTCGCAGTAGCAGAGTAAAATCACCGGGGAAGCCAGAAAGCACAAAACCCTTTTTACAACATCTGTGTTGTGATACGTGAGTTTGTTCTATAACATGTTAGTTCATATGCCACTGTGATATAAAGGCCTAAAAGCATAGACAAGAAGAAGACACAGTGGTAGAATAAATTCAACCACACCTTTGTTTCATTACAAAACCAGAGAACAACATCTGTCTGATGAAGTCCACAAAGCAAATATTGCATATAACAAACAGTTACATGACCTGCTGCAGGGGTCAAGAAATGTCATGTTTCTGACATTTTCAGACCACTAAACAACTATTCATTTAGAACCATAGAGAGTTAGTAAAGCTGCCTCCATTATTCCAGCACCATTTCAACTTCAACATTTCAACATCAAAACACCCCTGTTTAGTCTAATACTGTGAGAACTTAAAAGATAACAAAAACAATTTAGACCAATCAACGTAAGCTAAATATGATGTGGCTGTCAATGGTTCTGGTTTCTCTGTGTATGTGCGTTTGTGCAAGTAGAAAAACATGTTGACTCACCCTAGAGAAATGCCAATGCCTTCCTCCTCTCTTTCATGTTGACTGAACGGTCTATCACTCTGTCATACAATAGAAGCTTTTAGTCTTTGATGTCCCAGGCTACTTGGCTAAAATTCTTGCTCGCTAGTCTAACTTCCATTCATGGGAAACGTTAGCTAGTTCACATTAGCCTTCTACATCTAGCTACATATTGAACTTCCATCCTCTCAGGCCAGGGGCTCAACAATCTATGAATTAATGGTTGGATCAGAATTGCCGTTATAATCATTGGCCATTAGGAATAATTAAGTAAAACCACAAGTCCAAATCCCTATCTTCATGCATGGCTAATTTAGGAAAGGGACAATTTTAGTTAGCTAGCCACTGGAGGCCTACAACACAACGAGATGCAACAATTCAAGTTGTTTCTATCGATGACGTCTTGCTCTGTGATTGGAATGAAGCCAAATACAAACTGGCTTCCCTTAAAACTTTTTTTTTGGTGTGCCAGGACCAATCACAGTTGAGCTCACTCCGTTGAGCTCAACGCTGATTGGCTATTATTTTATGTATTTTTTTAATCAAGGGAGGCCAAGAGCTCGCTAGCTTCCCTTGCATTAAACGTTTAAGCGTTAAACGGGTGTCCTGACTCTCTGAGGTCATTAAAGATCACATGGCACTTATCGTAAGAGTAGGGGTGTGAACCCTGGTGTCCTGGCTAAATTCCCAATCTGGCCCTCAAACCATCACGGCCACCTAATAATCCTCAGTTTACAGTTGGCTCATTCATCCCCCTCCTCTCCCCTGTAACTATTCACCAGGTTGTTGCTGTAAATGAGAATGTGTCATCAGTCAACTTACCTGGTAAAATAACGGATAAATAAAATAAAATTAAAAATTAAACGCTACTGGCGGCAACAATGTCATACTCTTTTTGACCAGACAGCATCAGATATATGGGCTACACATACAGAGACAGAGGGGCGCTGTTTCGCTCTCTTGTGAATTGAAGGAAAATATATGAAAACAAAGAGAGATAAAAGTATTTATATTTTTTTCTTGGTCAAAGTTAGGGGGAAGCCTGACCTTCCCTTGGTAACCATGAATACACACCACTGATACCTACCTCAGTTACTATGAAAATGTGACAGTTTTACTGAAGCAATTTAAATGACTGTGAGTGTACAACAAAGCAACAGTATTGTATCAACCTAAAGATGCTATAACGACAGAATAATTTCGCTAATAGGGCTCTGCTCAAATGTAGTGCAGAATAAAGGGACAGGTTCCCACTGGGGTATAGGGACAGGGTCCCACTGGGGTATAGGGACAGGGTCCCACTGGGGTATAGGGACAGGGTCCCACTGGGATATAGGGACAGGGTCCCACTGGGATATAGGGACAGGGTCCCACTGGGATATAGGGACAGGGTCCCACTGGGATATAGGGACAGGGTCCCACTGGGGTATAGGGACAGGGTCCCACTGGGTATAGGGACAGGGTCCCACTGGGGTATAGGGACAGGGTCCCACTGGGGTATAGGGACAGGGTCCCACTGGGGTATAGAGACAGGGTCCCACTGGGATATAGGGACAGGGTCCCACTGGGATATAGGGACAGGTTCCCACTGGAGTATAGGGACAGGGTCCCACTGGGATATAGGGACAGGGTCCCACTGGGGCATAGGGACAGGGTCCCACTGGGGTATAGGGACAGGGTCCCACTGGGATATAGGGACAGGGTCCCACTGGGGTATAGGGACAGGGTCCCACTGGGGTATAGGGACAGGGTCCCACTGGGATATAGGGACAGGTTCCCACTGGGATATAGGGACAGGAGTATAGGGACAGGGTCCCACTGGGATATAGGGACAGGGTCCCACTGGGGTATAGGGACAGGGTCCCACTGGGATATAGGGACAGAGTCCCACTGGGGTATAGGGACAGGGTCCCACTGGGATATAGGGACAGAGTCCCACTGGGGTATAGGGACAGGGTCCCACTGGGATATAGGGACAGGGTCCCACTGGAGTATAGGGACAGGGTCCCACTGGAATATAGGGACAGGGTCCCACTGGAATATAGGGACAGGGTCCCACTGGGATATAGGGACAGGGTCCCACTGGAATATAGGGACAGGGTCCCACTGGAGTATAGGGACAGGGTCCCACTGGGATATAGGGACAGGGTCCCACTGAAATATAGGGACAGGGTCCCACTGGAATATAGGGACAGGGTGCCACTGAGATCTAGGGACAGGGTCCCACTGTAATATAGGGACAGGGTCCCACTGGAATACAGGGACAGGGTTCCATTGGGAAGCTATGCTTGGTTTTTAATAATTTTCTTTTTTTAAATGTCTATGTTAAAAACTACATCTCGCTTGTTCCATGTGCACACTTATGGTCACTGTGTGTCATGGATGGATAGGCTGTGCTTCAGTTGTCAACATCAATGCCATAACCAATTGTATTACTGCTTAAAACTTCTTTGGGAATGGTGTCCCTTCCAAGGAACGGTTGAGCTAACGTAGGCTAATGTGATTAGCATGAGGTTGAGCTAACGTAGGCTAATGTGATTAGCATGAGGTTGAGCTAACGTAGGCTAATGTGATTAGCATGAGGTTGAGCTAATGTAGGCTAATGTGATTAGCATGAGGTTGAGCTAACGTAGGCTAATGCGATTAGCATGAGGTTGAGCTAACGTAGGCTAATGCGATTAGCATGAGGTTGTAAGTAACTAGAACATTTCCCAGGACATAGACATGTCTGATATTGGCAGAAAGCTTAAATTCTTGTTACTCTAACTGCACGGTCCAATTTACAGTAGCTATTACAGTGAAATAATACCATGCTATTGTTTGAGGAGACTGCACAGTTTTGAACATGAAAAGTTATTAATAAACAAATTAGGCACATTTGGGAAATCTTGATATAATATTTTTAGAACAGGAATGCAATGGTTCATTGGATCAGTCAAACTGTGCACATACACTGCTACCATCTAGTGGCCAAAATCTAAATTCCAGCTGGGCTGGAATTATACATTATGGCCTTTTGCATTTCAAAGATGATGGTACAATTTTTTTACAAAAGAATAGTTGTTGTTTTCCCCTCTGTATGATCTTTTACCAGATATATTGTGTTATATTCTCTCAAAGTTCAAAGTTCAAAATGCATATCCTTGCTTTAGGGCCTGAACTACAGGCAGTTGGATTTGGATATGTAATTTTTGGAGAACATTGGCGGATCGTCTTTTGGTTTGTCTTAAACATCCCCACCAGTGAATACTGAAATCGGCACTTTGGCACACACACTTTTTAAGAACACACCTCAGATATTGCCTCCCATCTCAGTGAAAACTCATTTAACGCAGGTAAATTACCAATCCCGGCGTTTGTGTTTGGAAAAACAGAACAGCACTGGCTTTAACAATAGGTCGAAATGGACAATTGTCTGAAAATAGAGCCCTTTCATTTTTTGTTCAGATGAGTTTTGACCTTATCTCAGTGACTTCAGGGTGTGTCGTCTGTCCAAACAACATGCTGTGTCCCACATAGTGCACTACTTCTGATAGTGCACTACTTTGGACCACCAGAGCCCTGGGCATAGGGTGCCATTTAGAACAGACAGTGTGGAAGGTGGTGGTGGTGGGGGGGGGGGGACTCTGCAGAGAGAGATATGGGGAGACCACCTGCAGATGAAAAAAAACGAGATTTTCCTTGAACAGAAATTAAACACACACAGCGGAGGTCTGAGAATAGATTTCATATGAAACAGCAATCAGAAAGGAAGAAATGTCATGTTTAATGCTCAGTGAACATCCAACCATGTTGATGAAATGAAATATCTGTTTTATTCCCGTTCAGGTTTCATGTTCTTTAAATAGCACCATGTATTTATATCTGAGACGTGTAGCACATGACCTTACGACTGTCCCAAACCAGTTTAAACATAATTGAGATGATAGTATATAATTGAGGTTTATAGGTTAGAAAGAAACTCCAGTTTACACATAAACGTTGTGGACATTGAGATGATAGTATTATAGGTTAGAAAGAAACTCTTGTAGCAAACCATGTCATAGTAAAATATCCAGCCTCCTGTCTGTCTGTCTGTCTGTCTGCCTGCCTGCCTGCCTGTCTGCCACACACACACACACACACACACACACACACACACACACACACACACACACACACACACACACACACACACACACACACACACACACACACACACACACACACACACACACACACACACACACACACACACACACACACACACACACACACCCTACTTTAACTCTAGTTGGAAGGCAGCCATGACAGCATCCCTCCAATCCCCTACACTTCACCCTGCATGAACACAACAACAGAAACGCCCGTAATCATCTGCGTGTGTATAACTGAGGGTGAGTCCAGACCAGAGCCCTATGGAACCCTATTCCCTATTATAGTGCACTACTTTAGACCAGAGCCCTATGGAACCCTATTCCCTATTATAGTGCACTACTTTAGACCAGAGCCCTATGGAACCCTATTCCCTATTATAGTGCACTACTTTAGACCAGAGCCCTATGGAACCCTATTCCCTATTATAGTGCACTACTTTAGACCAGAGCCCTATGGAACCCTATTCCCTATATATAGTGCACTACTTTAGACCAGAGCCCTATGGAACCCTATTCCCTATATAGTGCACTACTTTAGACCAGAGCCCTATGGAATGCTTGTGCAAAATGCTTGTGCTTCCAGTTCCGACAATGCAGTAATGACCAACAAGTAATCTAACTAACAATTCCAAAACTAATTTCTTATACACAGTGTAAGGGGATAAAAAATATGTACATAAAGATATGAATGAGTGATGGTGCAGAGCAGCATAGGCAAGATACAGTAGATGGTATCGAGCACAGTATATACATATGAGATGAGTATGTAAACAAAGTAGCATAGTTAAAGTGGCTAGTGATACATGTATTACATAAGGATGCAGTAGATGATAGAGTACAGTATATACGTATACATATGAGATGAATAATGTAGGGTATGTAAACATTATATTAGGTAGCATTGTTTAAAGTGGCTAGTGATATATTTTACATCCTTTCCCATCAATTCCCATTATTGAAGTGGCTGGAGTTGAGTCAGTGTGTTGTCAGCAGCCACTCAATGTTAGTGGTTGCTGTTTAACAGTCTGATGGCCTTGAGATAGAAGCTGTTTTTCAGTCTCTCGGTCCCAGCTTTGATGCACCTGTACTGAACTCGCCTTCTGGATGATAGCGGGGTGAACAGGCAGTGGCTCGGGTGGGTGTTGTCCTTGATGATCTTTGTGGCCTTCCTGTAACATCGGGTGGTGTAGGTGTCCTGGAAGGAAGGTAGTTTGCCCCCGGTGATACGTTGTGCAGACCTCACTACCCTCTGGAGAGCCTTACGGTTGTGGGCGGAGCAGTTGCCATACCAGGCGGTGATACAGCCCGCCAGGATGCTCTCGATAGTGCATCTGTAGAAGTTTGTGAGTGCTTTTGTTGACAAGCCGAATTTCTTCAGCTTCCTGAGGTTGAAGAGGCGCTGCTGCGCCTTCTTCACGATGCTGTCTGTGTGAGTGGACCAATTCAGTTTGTCTGTGATGTGTATGCTGAGGAACTTAAAACTTACTACCCTCTCCACTTCTGTTCCATCGATGTGGATAGGGGGAGTGTTCCTCACCTCCTCCCTGTAGGCCGTCTCGTCGTTGTTGGTAATCAAGCCTACCACTGTTGTGTCGTCCGCAAACTTGATGATTGAGTTGGAGGCGTGCGTTGCCGCACATTCAAGAATGTGAAATGTCAGAATAATAGTAGAGAGAATTATTTATTTCAGCTTTTACTTATTTCATCACATTCCCAGTCAGAAGTTTACATTCACTCAACTAGTATTTTGTAGCATTGCCTTTACAGTGTTTAACTTGGGTCAAACGTTTTGGGTAGCCTTCCATAAGTTGGGTGATTTTTGGCCCATTCCTCCTGACAGAGCTGGTGTAACTGAGTCACGTTTGTAGGCCTCCTTGCTCGCACACGCTTTTTCAGTTCTGCCCACACATCTTCTATAGGATTGAGGTCAGGGCTTTGTGATGGCCACTCCAATATCTTGACTTTGTTGTCCTTAAGCCTTTTTGCCACAACTTTTGGAAGGACGCTTGGGGTCATTGTCCATTTGGAAGACCCATTTGCGACCAAGCTTTAACTTCCTGACGGATGTCTTGAGATGTTGCTTCAATAAATCCACATAATTTTCCTTTCTCATGAAGCCATCTATTTTGTGAAGTGCACCAGTCCCTCCTGCAGCAAAGCACCCCCACAACATGATGCTGCCACCCCCGTGCTTCACGGTTGGGATGGTGTTCTTCGGCTTGCAAGCCTCCCCCTTTTTCCTCCAAACATAACGATGGTCATTATTGCCAAACAGTTCTATTTTTGTTTCATCAGACCAGAGGACATTTCTCCAAAAAGTAAGATCTTTGTCCCCATGTGCAGTTGCAAACTGTAGTCTGGCATTTTTTTATGGCGCTTTTGGAGCAGTGGCTTCTTCCTTGCTGAGCGGCCTTTCAGGTTATGTCGATATATGACTCGTTTTACTGTGGATATAGATACTTTTGTACCTGTTTCCTCCTGCATCTTCACAAGGTCCTTTGCTGTTGTTCTGGGATTTATTTGCACTTTTCTCACCAAAGTACGTTCATCTCTAGGAGACAGAACGCGTCTCCTTCCTGAGCGGTATGACGGCTGCGCGGTCCCATGGTGTTTATACTTGCGTACTATTGTTTGTACAGATGAACGTGGTACCTTCAGGCATTTGGAAGTTGTTCCCAAGGATGAACCAGACTTGTGGAGGTCTACAATTATTTTTCTGAGTTCTTGGCTGATTTGTTTTTGATTTTCCCATGATGTCAAACAAAGAGGCACTGAGTTTGAAGGTAGGCCTTGAAATACATCCACAGGTACACCTCCAATTGACTCAAAATGTCAATTAGCCCATCAGAAGCTTCTAAAGCCATGACATAATTTTCTGGAATTTTCCAAGCAGTTTAAAGGCACAGTCAACTTAGTGTATGTAAACTTCTGAACCACTGGAATTGTGATACAGTGAATTATAAATGAAATAATCTGTCTGTAAACAATTGGTGGAAAATTACTTGTGTCATGTACAAAGTAGATGTCCTAACTGACTTGCCAAAACTATAGTTTGTTAACAAGAAATTTGTGGAGTGGTTGAAATACGAGTTTTAATGACTCCAACCTAAGTGTATGTAATCTTCCGACTTCAACTGTACGTAAATTAAGAGATTAATCCGTTCATATTAAAATGTGGCTCCTAGGCCTTTAAATCAATTGGATTTGATGTGATACTTTAGTATTAGATTTATTTAAAAAATAAATGCCGTAAGAACAAAATGTAGCACATCCCCCTATAAACCTCATACCCTGGTTGTCAGGAGTCCTCAGGACTGGTCTTCCCTCTATAAACCTCCACCCTGGTTGTCAGGAGTCCTCAGGACTGTTCTGGTTGTCAGGAGTCCTCAGGACTGTTCTTCCCTCTATAAACCTCCACCCTGGTTGTCAGGAGTCCTCAGGACTGTTCTTCCCTCTATAAACCTCCACCCTGGTTGTCAGGAGTCCTCAGGACTGTTCTTCCCTCTATAAACCTCCACCCTGGTTGTCAGGAGTCCTCAGGACTGTTCTTCCCTCTATAAACCTCCACCCTGGTTGTCAGGAGTCCTCAGGACTGTTCTTCCCTCTATAAACCTCCACCCTGGTTGTAATCCTCAGGACTGTTCTTCCCCTATAAACCTCCACCCTGGTTGTCAGGAGTCCTCAGGACTGTTCTTCCCTTTAAACCTCCACCCTGGTTGTCAGGAGTCCTCAGGACTGTTCTTCCCCTCTATAAACCTCCACCCTGGTTGTCAGGAGTCCTCAGGACTGTTCTTCCCTCTATAAACCTCCACCCTGGTTGTCAGGAGTCCTCAGGACTGTTCTTCCCTCTATAAACCTCCACCCTGGTTGTCAGGAGTCCCTGTTCTTCCCTCTATAAACCTCCACCCTGGTTGTCAGGAGTCCTCAGGACTGTTCTTCCTCTATAAACCTCCACCCTGGTTGTCACCTCAGGACTGTTCTTCCCTCTATAAACCTCCACCCTGGTTGTCAGGAGTCCTCAGGACTGTTCTTCCCTCTATAAACCTCCACCCTGGTTGTCAGGAGTCCTCAGGACTGTTCTTCCCTCTATAAACCTCCACCCTGGTTGTCAGGAGTCCTCAGGACTGTTCTTCCCTATAAACCTCCACCCTAAACCTCCACCCTGGTTGTCAGGAGTCCTCAGGACTGTTCTTCCCTCTATAAACCTCCACCCTGGTTGTCAGGAGTCCTCAGGACTGTTCTTCCCTCTATAAACCTCCACCCTGGTTGTCAGGAGTCCTCAGGACTGTTCTTCCCTCTATAAACCTCCACCCTGGTTGTCAGGAGTCCTCAGGACTGTTCTTCCCTCTATAAACCTCCACCCTGGTTGTCAGGAGTCCTCAGGACTGTTCTTCCCTCTATAAACCTCCACCCTGGTTGTCAGGAGTCCTCAGGACTGTTCTTCCCTCTATAAACCTCCACCTATAAACCTCCACCCTGGTTGTCAGGAGTCCTCAGGACTGTTCTTCCCTCTATAAACCTCCACCCTGGTTGTCAGGAGTCCTCAGGACTGTTCTTCCCTCTATAAACCTCCACCCTGGTTGTCAGGAGTCCTCAGGACTGTTCTTCCCTCTATAAACCTCCACCCTGGTTGTCAGGAGTCCTCAGGACTGTTCTTCCCTCTATAAACCTCCACCCTGGTTGTCAGGAGTCCTCAGGACTGTTCTTCCCTCTATAAACCTCCACCCTGGTTGTCAGGAGTCCTCAGGACTGTTCTTCCTCTATAAACCTCCACCCTGGTTGTCAGGAGTCCTCAGGACTGTTCTTCCCCCTATAAACCTCCACCCTGGTTGTCAGGAGTCCTCAGGACTGTTCTTCCCTCTATAAACCTCCACCCTGGTTGTCAGGAGTCCTCAGGACTGTTCTTCCCTCTATAAACCTCCACCCTGGTTGTCAGGAGTCCTCAGGACTGTTCTTCCCTCTATAAACCTCCACCCTGGTTGTCAGGAGTCCTCAGGACTGTTCTTACTTCAACAACAATAGCAGGGTGAGGTTTCCTGAACATTAACAGGAAGGAATGCTTTATAACAGTAGCTACAAGGGAAATGACATGTCAGGACCAGAACATTCTATTCACTTGATCTTAGCTGAATTTTCCTGCTTTACTAAGATCATGTCAGCAAAGGTGAAGATATTATTTTATCTTTATTTAACCAGGCAAGTCAGTTAAGAACAAATTCTTATTTTCAATGACAGCCTAGGAACAATGGGTTAACTTCCTTGTTCAGGGGCAGAACAACAGATTTTTTAAAATTTTGTCAGCTCTGGGATTTGATCTAGTATTCTAGGATCAACAGAGGTCAAACAGTATTCTAGGATCAACAGAGGTCATACAGTATTCTAGGATCAACAGAGGTCATACAGTATTCTAGGAGCAACAGAGGTCATACAGTATTCTAGGATCAACAGAGGTCAAACAGTATTCTAGGATCAACAGAGGTCATACAGTATTCTAGGATCAACAGAGGTCATACAGTATTCTAGGATCAACAGAGGTCATACAGTATTCTAGGATCAACAGAGGTCATACAGTACTCTAGAATCAACAGAGGTCATACAGTATTCTAGGATCAACAGAAAGGCCCAAGATGTTTCATATGAAGGATGGTTTTATACGGTCGCTGCAGACTGAAAGGCGATATGAGGTAATATGAGAGTTGTGACTATTCTTCCTGAGTAAATGATGTGTTTGTCAGGATCCTGCAGTGGATGCACAGCATGTGAGAAACTTCACACATCTCTCTCTGTCCAGGGGGTTGATACACTGCAGGCTGTGAGTGTGTGTGTGTGTGTGTGTGTGTGTGTGTCAAGAGGTCAGACCATCAGAGGGCTAGCTGCATAACAGTACCATGATCTCTTCCATATGGTCTCTCTCTCTCATTCAATTCAATTTAAGAGCTTTATTGGCATGAGAAACATATGTTAACATCGCCAAAGCAAGTGAAATAGATAATAAACAAATGTGAAATCAACAATAAAAAATGAACAGTAAACATTACCCTCACGAAATTCCAAATGAATAAAGATATAAATATGGGTTGTATTTACAATGTTGTTTGTTGTTCACTGCTTGACCTTTTCTTGTGGCAACAGGTCACAAATCTTCTTGCTGTGATGGCACAATTGTGGTATTTCACTCAGTATGTGATATGTGATTTTATCAAAATTGGGTTTGTTTTTCTAATTCTGTTATCTAAGGGAAATATGTGTCTCTAATATGTTCATACATTTGGCAGGAGTTTAGGAAGTGCAGCTCAGTTTCCTCCTCATGTTGTGGGCAGTGTGCACATAGCCTGTCTTCTCTTGAGAGCCAGGTCTGCCTGCGGCAGCCTTTCTCAATAGCAAGGCTATGCTCACTGAGTCTGTACATAGTCAAAGAGTCCCTTAAATTTGGGTCAGTCACAGAGGTCAGGTATTCTGCCATTGTGTACTCTCTCTTTAGAGCCAAATCGCATTCTAGTTTGCTCTGTTTTTTGGTAAATTCTTTCCAATGTGTCAAGTAATTATCTTTTTGTTTCCTCGTGGCATGGTTGGGTCTAATTGTGTTGCTGTTCTGGTGCTCTGTGGGGTCTGTTTGTGTTTGTGAACAGAGCCCCAGGACCAGCTTGCTTAGGGGACTCTTCTCCAGGTTCATCTCTCTGTAGGTGATGGCTTTGTTATGGAAGGTTTGGGAATTGCTTCCTTTTAGGTGGTTGTAGAGTTTAACGTCTCTTTCTGGATTTTGATAATTAGCGGGTATCGGCCTAATTCTGCTCTGCATGCATTATCTGGTGCTCTACGTTGTGAACTGAGGATATTTTTGCAGAGGCCTCAATTTTGTGTTTGTCCTATTTAGTGAATTCTTGGTTTGTGAGCGGACCCCAGACCTTGTGGGTGTCAGTTGTCTGTGTGTGCAGAGGTTCAAGGCGAGGAGAGGGACGGAAGCTATACTGTTATACTCACAACCCTAAACGGCAATGGGTTCTATAACTGATTCAAGTATTTTTAGCCAGATCCTAATTGGTATGTCAAAGTTTATGTTCCTTTTGATGGCATAGAATGCCCTTCTTGCCTTGTCTCTCAGATCGTTCACAGCTTTGTGGAAGTTACCTGTGGTGCTAATGTTTAGGCTGAGGTAGGTATTGTTTTTTGTGTTTTCTAGGGCAACGGCGTCTAGATGGAATTAGCATATATGGTTCTGGCAACCATTATGTTCTGATGCTTCTGTCCCCAACCAAGAAGGGCCCAGGTCTGACAGAATCTGTGCAGAAGATCTATGTGCTGCTGTTGGCCCTCCTTGTTTGGGGTCAGAAGCACCAGATCATCAGCAAACAGTAGACATTTGACTTCAGATTCTAGTAGGGTGAGACTGTTCTAGTGCACTCACCAATTCATTGATATACACTATATATACAAAAGTATGTGGACACCACTTCAAATTAGTGGATATAGCTATTTCAGTCACACCCGTTGCTGGCAGGTGTATACAATCAAGCACACAGCCATGCAATCTCCATAGACAAACATTGGCAGTAGAATGGCCTTACTGAAGAGCTCAATGACTTTTAACGTGATCAATGTGGCACCGTCATAGGATGCCACCTTTCCAACACGTCAGTTCATGAAATTTCTGCCCTGCTAGAGCTGCCCCGGTCATCTGTAAGTGCTGTTATTGTGAAGTGGAAATGTCTTGGAGCAACAACAGCTCAGCTGCGAAATGGTACCTCACATGATCACAGAACAGAGTGCTGAAGCGTAAAAATAATTTGTCCAATGTCGGGAGCTTCATGAAATGGGTTTCCGTGGCCGAGCAGCTGCACACAAGCATAAGATCACCAAGCATCGACTGAAGTGGTGTAAAGCTCACTGCCATTGGACTCTGGAGTAGTGGAAACGTGCTCTCTGGAGCAGTGGAAACGTGCTCTCTGGAGCAGTGGAAACGTGCTCTCTGGAGCAGTGGAAACCTGTTCTCTGGAGCAGTGGAGACGTGCTCTCTGGAGCAGTGGAAACGTGCTCTCTGGAGCAGTGGAAACGTGCTCTCTGGAGCAGTGGAAACGTGCTCTCTGGAGCAGTGGAAACCTGTTCTCTGGAGCAGTGGAAACGTGCTCTCTGGAGCAGTGGAAACGTGTCCTCTGGAGCAGTGGAAACGTGTTCTCTGGAGCAGTGGAAACGTGTCCTCTGGAGCAGTGGAAACGTGCTCTCTGGAGCAGTGGAAACGTGTTCTCTGGAGCAGTGGAAACCTGTTCTCTGGAGCAGTGGAAACGTGTTCTCTGGAGCAGTGGAAACGTGCTCTCTGGAGCAGTGGAAACCTGTTCTCTGGAGCAGTGGAAACCTGTTCTCTGGAGCAGTGGAAACCTGTTCTCTGGAGTGATGACTCACACTTCACCATCTGGCAGTTTGGTGGAGGAGGAATAATGGTCTGGGGCTGTTTTTCATGGTTTGCTTTAGTTCCTGTGAAGGGAAATCTTAACGCTACAGCATACAATGACATTCTAGACTATTCTGTGCTTCCAACTTTGTGGCAACAGTTTGGGGAAGGCCTATTCCTATTTCAGCATGACAATCCCCTGTGCACAGAGCGAGGTCCATACAGAAATGGTTTGTCGAGTTCTGTGTGAAAGAACTTGACTGGCCTGCACAAAGCCCTGACCTCAACCCCATCGATGAATTGGAACGCTGACTGCGAGCCAGGCCTAATCGCCCAACATCAGTGCCCGACCTCACTAATACTCTTGTGGCTGAATGGGAGCAAGTCCCCGCAGCAATTTTCCATCATCTAGCGGAAAGCCTTCCCAGAATAGTGGAGGCTGTTATAGCAGCAATGTTCCAACATCTAGTGGAAAGCCTTCCCAGAAGAGTGGAGGCTGTTATAGCAGCAATGTTCCAACATCTAGTGGAAAGCCTTCCCAGAAGAGTGCAGGCTGTTATAGCAGCAATGTTCCAACATCTAGTGGAAAGCCTTCCCAGAAGGGTGGAGGCTGTTATAGCAGCAATGTTCCAACATCTAGTGGAAAGCCTTCCCAGAAGAGTGCAGGCTGTTATCACAGCAATGTTCCAACATCTAGTGGAAATCCTTCCCAGAAGAGTGGAGGCTGTTATAGCAGCAAAAGGGGAACCAACTCCATATTAATGCCAATGATTTTGGAAAAATATGTTCGATGAACAGGTGTCCAACGTATTGTATATGCTTTTTCTTGTGTATTGTCCCCTCTTCTTCAATGATATCCAATTACAATCTTGTCTCATCACTGCAACTCCCCAACTGGCTGTGGAAGGTGGAGTTATGCATCCTCTAACCGTGCTTCTTAACACCTGCCTGCGACATGTCAGAGGAAACACCATCCAACTGACAACTGAAGTCAGCCTGCAGGTACCTGGCTCGCCACAAGGAGTTGCTAGAGAGCGATGAGCCAAGTAAAGCCCATCCAGCCAAACCGTCTTCTAACCCGGGCGATGCTGGTCCAATTGTGCTCTTGGTCATGGCTGGCTGTGACACAGCCTGGGATTGAACCTGGGTCTGTAGTGACGCCTCAAGCACTCCAGTGCCTTAGACTGCTGCGCCACTCTGGAGGCCCCATGTATGTTGAAGTGTGAGGCCCCATGTATGTTGAAGTGTGAGGCTCAGGCTGCATCCCTGTCTCATCCTCCAGCCCTGACAAACGAAGCCAGTGTGGTTTTTTTTGCCAATTTTAACTGCACACTTATTGTGTACATCATGGATTTCTCTCTCTCTCTCTCTCTCGCTCTCGCTCTCTGTCTGTCTCTGTAACAGGCAAAGCCAGAACGGCTTTGAAACACTGACCCATCATTCCTGCCTGACCAACTGGTCAGTGTACTTTAGGTGGATGGATATCCCCCACTAGTCACTTGAAAGGAGAGTAGAGCTGTTGCTGATTTACAGCTAGAGGAATAGTTCTGGTCATGGTCATGTCAGAGCTATGACACTGCATTGGCATTTTGTTTTGAACAATGCAGATTCATCTCAGATGCTTCCATCTTTATATGTGAGACAAAAATAAATTGGTGCACTTAGTAACAATGGCTGCCGGGAAGGAAAACTGACAACAAGTCAATTGCGTTCAGATGGGTCTCACCATGGTCTCCATGAAATTAACTCTGATACATTAACATTCCATTGATTCCATACATTAGGGTTAAACACAGGGGGAAGGAAGGGAACCACCACAGACTGCATGTATTACCTGATTGTACTACAACTAATGATGATGGATGTGATCGGGCTGATAACCTGTCAGGGTAGCTACATCCAACCTGGACTCAGGGGTAGACGTAAAATAGTATACGTAAATCTGAGACACTCACATGAGTATGATATGTTATGTTTGGTATGGTATGTATTAATTTGTGCATGTCAATCATGCAATTCTTACAATATGTTATGAATTTGCAGTATGTATGATATGTTGGGAATTCCAATTGGTTGTTAGCTAGGTTAGCTAGGTGTCTAGGTAGCTTACGCTAACGTTCGCAAGGTGCAGAGCTGTCAGAAAGAAGAGACGGCATTTCCCCCAGTACTTTTCAATCTGGTGTGGGGCCGCTAATTTGTTTTCCAGGTCAACCTTTACATGCTCTGTTGCAGTCCTACCATTGAAGACCAAAGTAATGCTATTTGTATTTGAGTAATATGAGTGGTTGTTCATTCAAGCACCACTACGCTCCCACGAATCACAACTTTCGAGCACTCGTGCAATACAGAAGTTGATTGCTACGTTCGCACAGCACACGCTAGCTGTTCTGAGAAAAGCTAATTGCCCATCAATCTATTCATTTGGGCATGTTTATTTTAGGGGAAAGTGATTTACAAGTAAACTTTTCAACAGTGAACATACTAGCAATATGCTGGCTACTGTTGATAGTGTGCAAAAAGAAAGCTACAAAAATACACTTTAGCTAGTCTACTGTAGCCATGACGATCTCTCTTTTGGAACGCAGTTGTCTTAAAGGGGCAGTGTCTTATTTTGTCAAAACAAAATGAACGCTATTAATACAATGCAATTCTAAAGAATAAAGTAATGACTCACATTGCTAAATTATATTACACAGCTTATAATACATATCATAACAACCAAATGTAGCCTTTTAATATCTGAATATAGAGAGAAAGCACATCAATCTATAAGTCCTGCATGATCCCATATGCATTTCAAAACTACACCATGTTGAAAATATTTAAACCCTGGAGATTTTTAGCGAAACTGGCCCGGGTTGGACCAGTGAGGAAAACACATTACCATTGGACCCTGTCATACAGTAGCGTACGAACCAGAGCTTTACCTGACCAGGTCATGAGAAAAAGACACACATTTATTTTTCCACACCACTTTTGAACCTGTGGTGCCACCTCTGGAGCTAAGGGTTAAGGTCAGAGGAAGGGTTAGCTAACATGCTAAGTAGTTGCAAAGTAACACGTTTCCTGTGATAAGATTCGAACACGCAACCTTTGGGTTGCTAGACATTCACGCTATACGTCCATCCACCCTACTTTAATATTAGTCTTAGGTAACGTTCTGTCTTATGTGACCACACCAAACGTTAATATGTTATGTCGTACATACATGGATACATACACATAAATAAGATGGCGCTGAAGAGGATGGCTGTCATCAAGAGGTGGCAGCATCATGTTGTGGGGGTGCTTAGCTGCAGGAGGGACTGGTGTACTTCACAGAATAGATGGCATCATGTGGAAGGAAAATGATGTGGATTTATTGAAGTAACATCTCAAGACATCAGTCAGGAAGTTAAAGCTTGGTTGCAAATGGGTCTTCCAAATGGACAATGACCCCAAGCATACTTCCAAAGTTGTGAAAAAAATGGCTTAAGGGCAACAAAGTCAAACAGGGAATTTTTACACGGATTAAATGTCAGGAATTGTGAAAAACTGAGTTAGAATGTATTTGGCTAAGGTGTATGTAAACTTCCGACTTCAACTGTAGCTATTAAAAAACGATATATATATTCAAAAATATATAATTTCCATAATTAACAATTAATATAAGGTAATGTCGGCAGTTCATGCAAAGGATTGTTACCTATAAGCAGGATTACCATTGCATTACATTACATTTTTGTCAAGCAATAATTATTATTTTAGCAAACAATTATTGTGATTCATCCCACACACACACACACACACAAACAAACAACCATAAGCTCAGACGCTCAATGGTTGTTCCATCCCAACTCCAGAAAGGACCTGATTTACGAACGTATATACAGTTGTTTGCAAGATTCAGCAAAATTGACAAAAATGGGGAGATTTGATTAACCATTGTCAAGTCCTAGGTGATGGAGATCAGATCCACCACCGTTCCCCTGAAACACACACACGCTGGTCCCCCCCCGTTGTGACCTTTTTCCCAAGCATCTCTGTGCAGTTGTAACAGTATAACTTTAGACCGTCCCCTCGCCCATGCCCGGGCGCGAACCAGGGACCCTCTGCACACATCAACAACTGACACCCACGAAGCATCGTTACCCATCGAAAAAGCCGCGGCCGTTGCAGAGCAAGGGGAACCACTACTTCAAGGTCTTCAGAGCAAATGATTGAAAAGCTATTTAGCGCGCACCACCGCTAACTAAGCTAGCTGTTTCACATCCGTTACACAGTCAGACCTTTTGATTATTTAGTGTCACCAAGGTCACAATAATTTGTCCCCCTCTCTGATTGTCCAGGTGTGCCCCTGTTAACAGCGCTGCCACTACCTGGGTGGGGGGCACCCCACTGGAATCCCCACTATATTTGTATATAATACCTTGTATATTATGCTATCCTATCAATCAAATTTCAATCAAATTTATTTTATAAAGCCCTTCTTACATCAGCTGATATCTCAAAGTGCTGTACAGAAACCCCTCAGCCTAAAACCCCCAAACAGCAAGCAATGCAGGTGTAGAAGCACGGTGGCTAGGGAAAACTCCCTAGAAATGCTCATATCAGGGGGCTCTGGCTTTGTAGGATCAACCCTGTCAGGCAGGCTCAGTCTTGACTGCGCTGTGCTGCTCTAGTAGGTCTCTGACCACATTCCTCTTTCTGTTTTGTCTGCATACAGGCAACTTACATTACAGAAGAACCATAAAACAGATATGGACTTCCTCTTTAGTGTATGGGTCTCTCAGGTGGGTGTCTAGGGTATAGGGTTGGGGACCGTTCCGTCACGATAGGAGAATGTAGATATCCCTTATCTGGAACAACATTGGAAGCTCTTTTACTCAACAGACACACACCGGTTCTGGGATATGAAACCATTTCCTTTCTCACTCACTTAAACGCCACACTTTTACAAAACACCAAAAAAACACTCAACACACCTTCCATCACAACGTATTCACACAGACCCATATACTGTGCCTTCTATGTCTTCATTTGGCTATGTTTTTATCCTCAACCAGGTGGATTGAGTGCTTTTGTGTTCCAATTCGTTATATTTGAAGATGTGTTATTAAACTAGTCATCCTTTCTACTAATGCCATCAGATCCATTTATAAAATACTATACATGGAAAGTTACATCATTATGTTACAACATTCCCAGATCTGTGTGTGCTGTCTTGAATGATACCAGAAAATACAAAGCCTGGTCTCAGATCTGTATGTTCTGTCTTGAATGATACCAGAAAGTACAAAGCCTGGTCTCAGATCTGTATGTTCTGTCTTGAATGATACCAGAAAGTACAAAGCCTGGTCTCAGATCTGTATGTTCTGTCTTGAATGATACCAGAAAGTACAAAGCCTGGTCTCAGATCTGTATGTTCTGTCTTGAATGATACCAGAAAGTACAAAACCTGGTCTCAGATCTGTAAGTTCTGTCTAAGTGTATATAAAGTGTATCGGTATAGAGAGTAAATCAAATCAAATTGTATTGGGTCACATACTCATTTTTATCAGATGTTATTGGTCCATACTCATTTTTAACAGATGTTATTGGTCCATACTCATATTTAACAGATGTTATTGGTCCATACTCATATTTAACAGATGTTATTGGTCCATACTCATATTTAGCAGATGTTATTGGTCCATACTCATATTTAACAGATGTTATTGGTCCATACTCATATTTAGCAGATGTTATTGGTCCATACTCATATTTAACAGATGTTATTGGGTCACATACTCATATTTCACAGATGTTATTGGTCCATACACATATTTAACAGATGTTATTGGTCCATACTCATATTTAGAAGATGTTATTGGTCCATACACATATTTATCAGATGTTATTGCGGGTATAGCTAAATGCTTGTGTTTCTAGCTCCAACAGTACAGTAATATCTAGCTAAATGCTTGTGTTCCTAGCTCCAACAGTGCAGTAACATCTAACTAAATGCTTGTGTTTCTAGCTCCAACAGTAAAGTAATATCTAGCTAAATGCTTGTGTTCCTAACTCCAACAGTACAGTAATATCTAGCTAAATGCTTGTGTTTCTAGCTCCAACAGTGCAGTAGTATCTAACTAAATGCTTGTGTTCCTAGCTCCAACAGTAATATTGAACTAAATGCTTGTGTTTCTAGCTCCAACAGTACAGTAATATCTAGCTAAATGCTTGTGTTCCTAACTCCAACAGTACAGTAATATCTAGCTAAATGCTTGTGTTCCTAGCTCCACCCGTGCAGTAATATCTAACTAAATGCTTGTGTTCCTAGCTCCAACAGTGCAGTAGTATCTAACTAAATGCTTGTGTTCCTAGCTCCAACAGTAATATTCAACTAATGTCCCCAATATCATGTAGAGGTCAATGTGTCACTGATACTGTCCCCAATGTCATGTAGAGGTCAATGTGTCACTGATACTGTCCCCAATATCATGTAGAGGTCAATGTGTCACTGATACTGTCCCCAATGTCATGTAGAGGTCAATGTGTCACTGATACTGTCCCCAATATCATGTAGAGGTCAATGTGTCACTGATACTGTCCCCAATATCATGTAGAGGTCAATGTGTCACTGATACTGTCCCCAATATCATGTAGAGGTCAATGATGGGAAACTGTACACCTTTGTTTACTAATGATGTCATAGCCCAACCAAATAAACCATTTATTTCCACTTTGTCTTGTTTCATTATCTCTGATACTTATCTCCTTTTGTAAATGGTCTGTCTCTGTCTGTCTGTCTGTCTGTCTGTCTGTCTGTCTGTCTGTCTGTCTGTGTCTGTCTGTCTGTCTGTCTGTCTGTCTGTCTGTCTGTCTGTCTCTGTCTGTCTGTCTGTCTATCTGTCTGTCTGTCTGTCTGTCTGTCTGTCTGTCTGTCTGTCTGTCTGTCTGTCTGTCTGTCTGTCTGTCTGTCTGTCTGTCTGTCCCAGGTGATGCCCTAGACATAGCGGACCTGACCTTGGTGAACCCTGACCCCATGGTGACATCATCAGACTCCTCCCTCCATTGTGTCAGTAGTGACTGGACCTCCCGGCAGGACATTGTTACATCCAGCTCCAGCAGTACCCTGGGTAATGAGGATGGGACTTTCACACAAGATGAACACATTCCCGTTTGCAAATTCTAACATGTTCCGTTGGCATGTCAAATAACATGTTTCCAATTACAATTGAAATTTGTAGACTTTTTCGTTGTTTTTTTTTTACCATACACTTTCTTGTTACATTAAAATGTGTTATTGTGTAGTTATTGTATTTCCAACCCATTTTGAACATGTACATGTCCGTTAGGTATGGGCCGTGACTTCCCCCTGACCCACCCCCAGAGCCTGCCTGTCAGCCCTGACACAGCCTACCACCATGCCTCCAAGATCGAATGGAAAACTCGCAGTGATATCTTTGGAGAATTCTACTGCAGGGCCAAAAAGAGTGACAAAAATCAGATATATACTTACAAGATGCTGAATGAAGGTAATAACGCATTGATATTGTGTTCTAGACTGTACAGTTCTATGTTTTCTATGGGCAAAAAAATATATGTTATGTTTTGAGGTTTTCGCTGGCTCCTAAATTAAACAAGTTTTAAATTAAACAAGTTCACCATTGACATGTTTTCTGCCACATTCCATTTTGGCATGATAAACTGTTATTCTGACTCCCTAATGAAACGCGAAACAATGTGAAGCCTACAGACAGCGGGGTTGATTTCTGGCACGTGGACATTTTCTTCCTGTCGAACTGTTTGTTTGCCTGATGCCTTCGTTTCTGGACCCTAAGTCACACGGCGAAGTCACAGCAAAACTGTGCCACCATTAATCCCCCCCCCCTTTCTGTCTGTTTGGCTTTGATTGTTTCCATTAGGGAGTTACAATAACATTATTTCTGTTCGTTGTTTATGTAATATTTGTGGACGACGTGACAAGAGTTACACAACAATTACTTAAATCTAGCAGAAAACTAAGCATTATTGGAGAACTCTTCCAGACTGCTGTGTTTCCTGGTTTCTGCTGTCTGTTTCTTATTCTACCATTGTGTTTATATTTTCCCCTAGCTGCATTCCTGCCAGAGTCCCTGACCATCACAGTCAGCATAGGAGAAGATGCCAACATCTCTTTTACACGCAGGAAAGTGTTTGCAGAGGACGCAGTCATCTATAAGAATGGTAAACCTTTCAGCCCAACTAGTTCCATTAGATTGTTTGTCCCTAACCTTAAACCTAATAACACGTTTTAAGTGAAGGCATTGAAGCCTATGTAACAGTATAACTTTAGACCGGTCCCTCGCCCATACCCGGGCGCAAACCAGGGACCCTCTGCACACATCAACAACAGTCACCCACAACGCATCGTTACCCATCGCTCCACAAAAGCCGCGGCCCTTGCAGAGCAAGTGACGTCACCGATTGAAACGCTATTTAGCGCGCACCACCGCTAACTAGCTAGCCGTTTCACAGCCGTTACACCTAAAAATAAGTAAATTCACATGAGCACCACAATGCCTACTCCACCCATGCTCTACCAAGGTTTTTCCATCACACAGCTTTGACCTGCTACTGTAGCTATGTTGGTATTGTACTTCAAACTATGTGTAGGCAGGTTGCTTAGGATTCAAACCTTCTCAAACAGAAGGTGCTTCCACTGTAATGTAATTTGTACCATATACAGGGTAAAGTAATCCTTCTCACCCCCCCCCCCCCCCCTTAAATTATTTAGATGCACTATTGTAAAGTGGCTGTTCCACTGGATGTCATAAGGTGAATTCACCAATTTGTAAGTCGCTCTGGATAAGAGCGTCTGCCAAATGACTTAAATGTAAATGTAAGTATTGGTTTCTTCATACACCACAGTACGATATTATACCGTTACGAAACCTTTTTGTGCTTTTTAAAAAATTAAATGAAAGAAAGCTTTGCTTTTATACTTACAAGAACCTCAGGAGAAGAAAAAAAAGTATTTAATCAATTTTAGAATAAGGCTGTAACGTAATAAAATGTGGGAAAAAATCTAGGGGTCTTGAATACTTTCCGAATGCACTGTATATGCAATTCATAACTAGCTTACTATTTCTTAACAAAGCAATTTGATTTCTCGGCTATGGTTTGTGTTGTGGTCATGGTTGTTCTTAGTTGAAGTCATCTGACTGGTATAACTTTACGCTAGCTGACTAGTTAGCTAGCTACTTAGCGACCTAACTAACCTTCATTTCATAGCATTCAGCTGACTGGTGTTAGCTAGCGACCTAACTACCCAACTAACCTTAATTTCATAGCATTCAGCTGACTGGTGTTAGCTAGCTACCTAGCTACCTAACTAACTTTAATTTCATAGCATTCAGCTGACTGGTGTTAGCTAGCTACCTAACTACCGAACTAACCTTATAGCATTCAGCTGACTGGTGTTAGCTAGCTACCTTCAACCTTAATTTCATAGCATTCAGCTGACTGGTGTTAGCTAGCTACCTAACTAACCTTAATTTCATAGCATTCAGCTGACTGGTGTTAGCTAGCTACCTAACCTAACTAACCTTAATTTCATAGCATTCAGCTGACTGGTGTTAGCTAGCTACCTA
>NC_088222.1:4396228-4427524 GCF_036934945.1 Oncorhynchus masou masou | reverse complement strand
TAGCTACCTAACTAACTTTAATTTCATAGCATTCAGCTGACTGGTGTTACTAACCTTAATTTCATAGCATTCAGCTGACTGGTGTTAGCTAGCTACCTAACTACCTAACTAACCTTAATTTCATAGCATTCAGCTGACTGGTGTTAGCTAGCTACCTAACTACCTAACTAACTTAATTTCATAGCATTCAGCTGACCTAACCTAACCCTTAATTTCATAGCATTCAGCTGACTGGTGTTAGCTAGCTACCTAACTACCTAACTAACCTTAATTTCATAGCATTCAGCTGACTGGTGTTAGCTAGCTACCTAACTACCTAACTAACCTTAATTTCATAGCATTCAGCTGACTGGTGTTAGCTAGCTACCTAACTACCTAACTAACCTTAATTTCATAGCATTCAGCTGACTGGTGTTAGCTAGCTACCTAACTAACCTTAATTTCATAGCATTCGGCTGACTGGTTTTAGCTAGCGACCTAACTACCTAACTAACCTTAATTTCATAGCATTCAGCTGACTGGTGTTAGCTAGCGACCTAACTACCTAACTAATTCCCTCACGACGCCAGGACAGCGGAGTCAATCACCACCTTCCGGAGACACCTGAAACCCCACCTCTTTAAGGAATACCTAGGATAGGATAAAGTAATCCTTCTCACCCCCCCTTAAATGATTTAGATGCACAATTGTAACGTGGCTGTTCCACTGGATGTCAGAAGGTGAATTCACCAATTTGTAAGTCGCTCTGGATAAGAGCGTCTGCCAAATGACTTAAATGTAATGTAAACTAACCTTAATTTCATAGCATTCAGCTGACTAGTTAGCTAGCTACCTAACTAACCTTAATTTCATAGCATTCAGCTGACTGGTGTTAGCTAGCTACCTAACTACCTAACTAACCTTAATTTCATAGCATTCAGCTGACTGGTGTTAGCTAGCTACCTAACTAACCTTAATTTCATAGCATTCAGCTGACTGGTTAGCTAGCTACCTAACTACCTAACTAACCTTAATTTCATAGCATTCAGCTGACTGGTGTTAGCTAGCTACCTAACTACCTAACTAACCTTAATTTCATAGCATTCAGCTGACTGGTGTTAGCTAGCGACCTAACTAACCTTAATTTCATAGCATTCAGCTGACTGGTGTTAGCTAGCGACCTAACTACCTAACTAACCTTAATTTCATAGCATTCAGCTGACTGGTGTTAGCTAGCGACCTAACTACCTAACTAACCTTAATTTCATAGCATTCAGCTGACTGGTGTTAGCTAGCTACCTAGCTACCTAACTAACCTTAATTTCATAGCATTCAGCTGACTGGTGTTAGCTAGCTACCTAACTAACCTTAATTTCATAGCATTCAGCTGACTGGTGTTAGCTAGCTACCTAACTACCTAACTAACCTTAATTTCATAGCATTCAGCTGACTGGTGTTAGCTAGCTACCTAACTACCTAACTAACCTTAATTTCATAGCATTCAGCTGACTGGTGTTAGCTAGCTACCTAGCTACCTAACTAACCTTAATTTCATAGCATTCAGCTGACTGGTTTTAGCTAGCTACCTAACTACCTAACTAACCTTAATTTCATAGCATTCAGCTGACTGGTGTTAGCTAGCTACCTAACTACCTAACTAACCTTAATTTCATAGCATTCAGCTGACTGGTGTTAGCTAGCGACCTAACTACCGAACTAACCTTAATTTCATAGCATTCAGCTGACTGGTGTTAGCTAGCTACCTAGCTACCTAACTAACCTTAATTTCATAGCATTCAGCTGACTGGTGTTAGCTAGCTACCTAACTAACCTTAATTTCATAGCATTCAGCTGACTGGTGTTAGCTAGCTACCTAGCTACCTAACTAACCTTAATTTCATAGCATTCAGCTGACTGGTGTTAGCTAGCTACCTAACTAACCTTAATTTCATAGCATTCGGCTGACTGGTTTTAGCTAGCGACCTAACTACCTAACTAACCTTAATTTCATAGCATTCAGCTGACTGGTGTTAGCTAGCGACCTAACTACCTAACTAATTCCCTCACGATGCCAGGACAGCGGAGTCAATCACCACCTTCCGGAGACACCTGAAACCCCACCTCTTTAAGGAATACCTAGGATAGGATAAAGTAATCCTTCTCACCCCCCTTAAATGATTTAGATGCACTATTGTAACGTGGCTGTTCCACTGGATGTCAGAAGGTGAATTCACCAATTTGTAAGTCGCTCTCTGCCAAATGACTTAAATGTAATGTAAATGTAAACTAACCTTAATTTCATAGCATTCAGCTGACTAGTTAGCTAGCTACCTAACTAACCTTAATTTCATAGCATTCAGCTGACTGGTGTTAGCTAGCTACCTAACTAACCTTAATTTCATAGCATTCAGCTGACTGGTGTTAGTTAGCTAGCTACCTAACTACCTAACTAACCTTAATTTCATAGCATTCAGCTGACTGGTTAGCTAGCTACCTAACTAACCTTAATTTCATAGCATTCAGCTGACTGGTGTTAGCTAGCTACCTAACTACCTAACTAACCTTAATTTCATAGCATTCAGCTGACTGGTGTTAGCTAGCTACCTAGCTACCTAACTAACCTTAATTTCATAGCATTCAGCTGACTGGTGTTAGCTAGCTACCTAACTAACCTTAATTTCATAGCATTCAGCTGACTGGTGTTAGCTAGCTACCTAACTACCTAACTAACCTTAATTTCATAGCATTCAGCTGACTGGTGTTAGCTAGCTACCTAACTACCTAACTAACCTTAATTTCATAGCATTCAGCTGACTGGTGTTAGCTAGCTACCTAGCTACCTAACTAACCTTAATTTCATAGCATTCAGCTGACTGGTGTTAGCTAGCTACCTAACTACCTAACTAACCTTAATTTCATAGCATTCAGCTGACTGGTTTTAGCTAGCGACCTAACTACCTAACTAACCTTAATTTCATAGCATTCAGCTGACTGGTGTTAGCTAGCGACCTAACTACCTAACTAACCTTAATTTCATAGCATTCAGCTGACTGGTGTTAGCTAGCTACCTAGCTACCTAACTAACCTTAATTTCATAGCATTCAGCTGACTGGTGTTAGCTAGCTACCTAACTAACCTTAATTTCATAGCATTCAGCTGACTGGTGTTAGCTAGCGACCTAACTACCTAACTAACCTTAATTTCATAGCATTCAGCTGACTGGTGTTAGCTAGCTACCTAACTACCTAACTAACCTTAATTTCATAGCATTCAGCTGACTGGTGTTAGCTAGCTACCTAACTAACCTTAATTTCATAGCATTCAGCTGACTGGTGTTAGCTAGCTACCTAACTAACCTTAATTTCATAGCATTCAGCTGACTGGTGTTAGCTAGCGACCTAACTAACCTTAATTTCATAGCATTCAGCTGACTGGTGTTAGCTAGCTACCTAGCTACCTAACTAACCTTAATTTCATAGCATTCAGCTGACTGGTGTTAGCTAGCTACCTAACTAACCTTAATTTCATAGCATTCAGCTGACTGGTGTTAGCTAGCTACCTAACTACCTAACTAACCTTAATTTCATAGCATTCAGCTGACTGGTGTTAGCTAGCGACCTAACTAACCTTAATTTCATAGCATTCAGCTGACTGGTGTTAGCTAGCGACAGAGGCTGGCTGCTGGGCTTTGTACAATCATGCTGACGTTGACTAGGTAACGTTAGCTAATTAACTACCAAGCTAATCAAAATATCTGCTTGTGTTTATGTATTGATTGATTGACCCCAGGTTGAATATCACCATATAGCTAGCCATATACAGTCGGTTTGTTCCGTACACTTCTTCTGACTGGCAGTATGGTGCACGCAACTGTGTTGTTGCCGAGCAACCAACCCGGTGTTAGAACTCTGAGATACGTCTGACAAGATGTTAGCATTGTTAGAAATTCTACAAAAAGGTAGCCCATGTTTCTTATTAACGGACAAAAATTTGCATGTGAGGGCGATAATTTTATAAATGTAATCGGAACTATTGCTTCTACAAACTTACGGAGTCTAAAAGAGAGCAAGTCTAATGGCCACATTATGGACTCTGGTGTCATTTTTATCCGACGCTTAGATATTGAGCTAGTTCTGGGAGAAAAAAAATTGTCTGACGAACCTAATGCTAACAGCCCTGATAAAAAATGTGGCATGTGGTTCTCGGTAACGGACGGACGGACGGCTGGCTCATGACGAGAGACTTGGAGTGTGTTGTGTACCTCCAATCAAGTTGATTTGTGAATTGTCATTGAGATTGGTGTCATATTGGATTAGATATGATGGTCGGGAGATTTGAATTTAACACTAGACGGGATTAGGGTCACGTCTAAATCACTAAATCATCACTGCTACTATGAGAGGTTTGATACATACAACCTACAGGTCAGCAATATTCACATACAGCCCAGGGGGTCAACAATATTCACATACAACCTATAGGTCAGCAATATTCACATACAACCTACGGGTCAACAATATTCACATACAGTCCAGGGGGTCAACCATATTCACATACAGCCCAGGGGGTCAACAATATTCACATACAGCCCAGGGGGTCAACAATATACACATACAGCCCAGGGGGTCAACAATATTCACATACAGCCCAGGGGGTCAACAATATTCACATACAGCCCAGGGGGTCAACAATATACACATACAGCCCAGGGGGTCAACAATATACACATACAGCCCAGGGGGTCAACAATATACACATACAGCCCAGGGGGTCAACAATATTCACATACAGCCCAGGGGGTCAACAATATACACATACAGCCCAGGGGGTCAACAATATTCACATACAGCCCAGGGGGTCAACAATATTCACATACAGCCCAGGGGGTCAACAATATTCACATACAGCCCAGGGGGTCAACAATATTCACATACAGCCCAGGGGGTCAACAATATACACATACAGCCCAGGGGGTCAACAATATTCACATACAGCCCAGGGGGTCAACAATATTCACATACAACCTATAGGTCAACAATATTCACATACAGCCCAGGGGGTCAACAATATTCATATACAGCCCAGGGGGTCAACAATATTCACATACAACCTATAGGTCAACAATATTCACATACAGCCCAGGGGGTCAACAATATTCACATACAGCCCAGGGGGTCAACAATATTCACATACAGCCCAGGGGGTCAACAATATTCACATACAACCTATAGGTCAACAATATTCACATACAGCCCAGGGGGTCAACAATATTCACATACAGCCCAGGGGGTCAACAATATTCACATACAGCCCAGGGGGTCAACAATATACACATACAACCTACAGGTCAACAATATTCACATACAACCTATAGGTCAACAATATTCACATACAGCCCAGGGGGTCAACAATATTCACATACAGCCCAGGGGGTCAACAATATTCACATACAACCTACAGGTCAACAATATTCACATACAGCCCAGGGGGTCAACAATATTCACATACAGCCCAGGGGGTCAACAATATTCACATACAGCCCAGGGGGTCAACAATATTCACATACAGCCCAGGGGGTCAACAATATTCACATACAACCTATAGGTCAACAATATTCACATACAACCTATAGGTCAACAATATTCACATACAACCTACAGGTCGACAATATTCAACCCCTCATGTTAATACGGATCCCCGGACTCCTCCTCAGTAAAACATACGGTCTCTTCCAGGCTCCTTCATCCACTCAGTGCCTAAGAATGAGATCCCAGACATCCTGGTTTACCCCGTCCTCGGAGTGAAGTCCTCAGACGCAGGTCTCTACACAGCCAGGTCCATCGCTGGAGCCAAGCCCACATCAGCCATCACCAGGCTCATTGTCAGAAGTTAGTACTGCACAATACTACCCAATACTACTGCAGTACTACCCAATACTACTGTAAGTTCTACTTCTACCCACTACTACTGTAGTACTACCCAATACTACTGTAAGTTCTACTTCTACCCAATACTACTGTAGTACTACCCAATACTACTGTAGTACTACCCATTACTACCCAATACTACTGTATTACTACCCCAAACTACCCAATACTACTGTAAGTTCTACTTCTACCCGATACTACTGTAGTACTACCCAATACTACTGCAGTACTACCCAATACTACTGTAAGTTCTACTTCTACCCAGTACTACTGTAGTACTACCCAATACTACTGTAAGTTCTACTTCTACCCAGTACTACTGTAGTACTACCCAATACTACTGTAAGTTCTACTTCTACCCATGTTACTGTAGTACTACCCAATACTACTGTAAGTTCTACTTCTACCCAGTACTACTGTAGTACTACCCAATGTTGCTTATTCTACCGAAACAATCTGTTTTTGATATGTCAGTTCTTTGTGAAAACTTCATCTGATAACTACATTGGAAATTCAATTGACCATTTGGAATTGACTCAATCCAAGTAAAATGTATCCATTGCAGACCAAAACATTTTTCCCTTTAGCCTAGAGAATTGCTTCCTAACGAGTGTTTTATGATTGAATCCTAGAATGTAAGCCTGGCCTGTGGGGTCCGAGCTGCGAACATAGCTGTCCTCGGTGCTCCAACGGAGGGGTCTGTCATGACGAGACAGGCGAGTGTATCTGTCCACCTGGTTTCAAGGGACACACCTGTGAAACTGGTAAAAACAGCCCTTCCTCTATTATTTTACCTTTATTTAACCAGGCAAGTCAGTTAAAAAAACAAATTCTAATTTTCAATGACGGCCTAGGAGCAGTGGTTTAACTGCCTGTTCAGGGGCAGAACGACAGATTTGTACCTTGCCAGGTCAGGGGTTTGAACTTGCAACCTTCCGGTTACTAGTCCAACGCTCAAACCACGAGGCTACGCTGCCGCCCCAATTTAGGGTATCCCTGTATCTGTACTAGCTATACATGTAACTGTACCGGAGAGTTCTGCATGTGCTTCACTATGTTTTCCCAGTTGGTACAAAGCACATCATTTAATTGTATTTATTCTATTTATTTGACAGGGATAATTATTCAACGTTGCTGTAAATGCTCAAGGCAATTACAGTACATCTATCTGTGAATGTACAGAGCTTTCAGAAAGTATTGCAGTACATCTCTTATCTGTGAATGTACAGAGCTTTCAGAAAGTATTGCAGTACATCTCTTATCTGTGAATGTACAGAGCTTTCAGAAAGTATTGCAGTACATCTCTTATCTGTGAATGTACAGAGCCTTCAGAAAGTATTGACTCTTTCCACATTTTGTTGTGTTACAAAGTGGGATTAAATTGTATTTAAAATGGTCATTTTTGGTCAACGATCTATACAAAATACTCTGTAATAAATGAATAATAAAACACTAATATATCTTGATTAGATAAGTATTCACCCCCCTGAGACAAACATGTTAGAAACACATTTGGCAGCGATTACAGCTGTGAGTCTTTCTGGGTAAGACAACGCAGGAGTGGCTTCAGGACAAATTTCTGAATGTCCTTGAATGGCCCAGCCAGAGCCTGGACTTGAACCCCATCAAACATCTCTGGAGGTTCTAAAGATGGGGCAGACAGACATGCTCTGCTTCCAGCTCCTAAGCAACTTTGCAGTATTTTTTGTGTGTGTTTTTTCTTACATTTCCTTTTATAGCATCTAGCTGCACCTGCAATAACACCTGCTAGATATGTGTATGTGACCAATATAATTTGATATGATTGTGAGAGCCCTGAAAATAGCTGTGCAGCGAAGCTCCACAATCCAACCTGACAGAGCTTGAGATGATCTGCAGAGAAGAATGGGAGAAACTCCCCAAATACAGGTGTGCCAAGCTTGTAGCTTCATACCCAAGAAGTCTGTAATCACTGCCAAACGTGCATCAAGAAAGTACTGAGTAAAGGGTCTGAATACTTATGTAAATCTGATATTTCCATTTTTTATTTGTTTAAAATAAATTAGCTAAAAATGTATAAAAACCTGTTTTTGCTTTTTAATTATTTTAATTATGGGGTATTGTCTGTAGATTGATGAGAAGAAAAAACAACAACAATTTAATCAATTTTAGAATAAGGCTGTAACCAAACAAAATGTGGGGGAAATCAGGGGGTCTGAATCACGTGTGTGATTGTTGGGGTTATGGGGGTTAAATGTATGGACCTATTTTTCTTATACCTGTTATTTATTATTTTTATTTATTTATTTTTATTTAACCTTTATTTAGCTTGGCAAGTCAGTTAAGAACAAATTCTTATTTACAATGATTGCCTCCTGGGGCACGGTGGGTTAACTGCCTTGTTCAGGGGCACTCTAACCACTAGTCTACCTGCCTCCTCTACACTCTAACCACTAGGCTACCTGCCTCCTCTACACTCTAACCACTAGGCTACCTGCCACCTCTACACTCTAACCACTAGTCTACCTGCCTCCTCTACACTCTAACCACTAGGCTACCTGCCACCTCTACACTCTAACCACTAGGCTACCTGCCGCCTCTACACTCTAACCACTAGGCTACCTGCCACCTCTACACTCTAACCACTAGGCTACCTGCCACCTCTACACTCTAACCACTAGACTACCCTGCCACCTCTACGCTCTAACCACTAGGATACCTGCCACCTCTACACTCTAACCACTAGGCTACCTGCCACCTCTACACTCTAACCACTAGACTACCCTGCCACCTCTACACTCTAACCACTAGGCTACCTGCCACCTCTACACTCTAACCACTAGACTACCCTGCCACCTCTACGCTCTAACCACTAGGATACCTGCCACCTCTACACTCTAACCACTAGGCTACCTGCCACCTCTACACTCTAACCACTAGACTACCCTGCCACCTCTACACTCTAACCACTAGGATACCTGCCACCTCTACACTCTAACCACTAGGCTACCTGCCACCTCTACACTCTAACCACTAGGCTACCTGCCACCTCTACACTCTAACCACTAGACTACCCTGCCACCTCTACGCTCTAACCACTAGGATACCTGCCACCTCTACACTCTAACCACTAGGCTACCTGCCACCTCTACACTCTAACCACTAGACTACCCTGCCACCTCTACACTCTAACCACTAGGATACCTGCCACCTCTACACTCTAACCACTAGGATACCTGCCACCTCTACACTCTAACCACTAGGCTACCTGCCACCTCTACACTCTAACCACTAGACTACCTGCCACCTCTACACTCTAACCACTAGGCTACCTGCCACCTCTACACTCTAACCACTAGGATACCTGCCACCTCTACACTCTAACCACTAGGCTACCTGCCACCTCTACACTCTAACCACTAGACTACCTGCCGCCTCTACACTCTAACCACTAGGCTACCTGCCACCTCTACACTCTAACCACTAGACTACCTGCCACCTCTACACTCTAACCACTAGACTACCCTGCCACCTCTACACTCTAACCACTAGGATACCTGCCACCTCTACACTCTAACCACTAGGATACCTGCCACCTCTACACTCTAACCACTAGGCTACCTGCCACCTCTACACTCTAACCACTAGACTACCTGCCACCTCTACACTCTAACCACTAGGCTACCTGCCACCTCTACACTCTAACCACTAGGATACCTGCCACCTCTACACTCTAACCACTAGGCTACCTGCCACCTCTACACTCTAACCACTAGACTACCTGCCGCCTCTACACTCTAACCACTAGGCTACCTGCCACCTCTACACTCTAACCACTAGACTACCTGCTGCCTCTACACTCTAACCACTAGGCTACCTGCCGCCTCTACACTCTAACCACTAGGCTACCCTGCCACCTCTACACTCTAACCACTAGGCTACCTGCCGCCTCTACACTCTAACCACTAGGCTACCTGCCGCCTCTACACTCTAAATACTAGGCTACCTGCCACCTCTACACTCTAACCACTAGGCTACCTGCCTCCTCTACACTCTAACTACAAGGCTACCTGCCTCCTCTACACTCTAACTACAAGGCTACCTGCCGCCTCTACACTCTAACCACCTGGCTACCTGCCACCTCTACACTCTAACCACAAGGCTACCTGCCGCCTCTACACTCTAACCACTAGGCTACCTGCCACCTCTACACTCTAACCACTAGGCTACCTGCCGCCTCTACACTCTAACCACTAGGCTACCTGCCACCTCTACACTCTAACCACTAGACTACCTCTACACTCTAACCACTAGTCTACCTGCCTCCTCTACACTCTAACCACTAGGCTACCTGCCACCTCTACACTCTAACCACTAGACTACCTCTACACTCTAACCACTAGTCTACCTGCCTCCTCTACACTCTAACCACAAGGCTACCTGCCGCCTCTACAATCTAACCACTAGGCTACCTGCCACCTCTACACTCTAACCACTAGACTACCTCTACACTCTAACCACTAGGATACCTTCCACCTCTACACTCTAACCACAAGGCTACCTGCCGCCTCTACACTCTAACCACTAGACTACCTCTACACTCTAACCACTAGGCTACCTGCCACGTCTACACTCTAACCACAAGGCTACCTGCCGCCTCTACACTCTAACCACAAGGCTACCTGCCGCCTCTACACTCTAACCACAAGGCTACCTGCCGCCTCTACACTCTAACCACTAGGCTACCTGCCACCTCTACACTCTAACCACTAGACTACCTGCCACCTCTACACTCTAACCACTAGGCTACCTGCCACCTCTACACTCTAACCACTAGGCTACCTGCCACCTCTACACTCTAACCACTAGGCTACCTGCCACCTCTACACTCTAAACACTAGGCTACCTGCCACCTCTACACTCTAACCACTAGGCTACCTGCCACCTCTACACTCTAACCACTAGACTACCTGCCACCTCTACACTCTAACCACTAGACTCAGATTCATTTTGATAGAAAACGTTATTGTCCCGAAGGGAATGTGGTTCATTGTCTACTAAATGTATCCTGGCTGATTATGAGCCATGTGATTTAGTGCTTTGGTCCCTTATCTCGCTCTTTGGAATGTTTCCAAATCTCCATGGAATGTTGGTCTGGACTTTAGAATGCTGGAATGCCGTTTTGTTTTCCAGTGTGTGGTGTGGTCAGGGCAGTAGGTAGTAACCAAGATCTGCCAAGCCAAGCAAACGACCCTCTATAAATCACTGAATCGATCTACAGTCGTATATGTATTTAGTGATGTTTTTTTTTTTAGTGCCATAATGATGATGCACGGTCCGTATATTTAGGATGATCTCTTTTTAAGTATTTGTTAACGTATTGAACGACGCTACATTTGATCTGTATTTCTGCATATGTCCAAACGAACCCTAAACCTAATCAACGTGTCGTTTATTTTCCAGTGTGTGGCGAGGGTAAGTTTGGGAGGACGTGTAAAGAGTGGTGTAGAGATGGGTACTGCAGATCCATGGTGTTCTGTCAGAGAGACCCATATGGCTGCTCCTGTGCTACTGGCTGGAGAGGATTTAACTGTAGTGAAGGTGAGGGGAGAGGACATGTTGGAGTTTGAGACTTTTGACTTTATTTTATTTATTACATTCATCAACTTTTCAGTAGAAGTGACGGTTGTCGCCAGCCGGCTAATTTTTCAATCGCCAGTCCCTGGGCAGGTTATTGTTTCTACACTGATATACTGTACATTGATATGTTTATAAAAAATGAACAATGAAGTTGTGATCTGGTGGTCCCAGATCAGTTTATGCTATCATTCTCATTATGTACCTATGGTTGTCATTATCATCAATGACGGTAAGAGATCTGGAACCAGGCTAACATAAAGTAGAAGTTGGCACAATCAGATCTGGGACCAGGCTAACATAAAGTAGAAGTTGGCACAATCAGATCTGGGACCAGGCTAACATAAAGTAGAAGTTGGCACAATCAGATCTGGAACCAGGTAAACTAAGTATAAGTTGGCACAATCAGATCTGGGACCAGGCTAGCATAACGTATAAATTGGCACAATCAGATCTGGGAACAGGCTAACATAAAGTAGAAGTTGGCACAATCAGATCTGGGACCAGGCTAGCATAACGTATACGTTGGCACAATCAGATCTGGGACCAGGCTAACATAAAGTAGAAGTTGGCACAATCAGATCTGGGACCAGGCTAACATAAAGTAGAAGTTGGCACAATCAGATCTGGGACCAGGCTAACATAAAGTAGAAGTTGGCACAATCAGATCTGGGACCAGGCTAACATAAAGTAGAAGTTGGCACAATCAGATCTGGGACCAGGCTAACATAAAGTAGAAGTTGGCACAATCAGATCTGGGACCAGGCTAACATAAAGTAGAAGTTGGCACAATCAGATCTGGGACCAGGCTAACATAAAGTAGAAGTTGGCACAATCAGATCTGGGACCAGGCTAACATAAAGTAGAAGTTGGCACAATCAGATCTGGAACCAGGTAAACTAAGTAGAAGTTGGCACATTCAGATCTGGGACCAGGCTAACATAAAGTATGGTATCCTATCTGGCTGGGGTTATAATAGTCGATCACCTTTCTTATTGCTAAAGTACAGTGGTTTGCTATTCATAGATAGTACTGTGATGTATTTCTGGGTTTGTCCCTGTGTCTCCAGCTTGTCCTCCGGGCTTCTATGGAGCTGACTGCAGGCTGCCGTGTGAATGTGGGGGCAAGGGACACTGCGACCGGTTCCGTGGCTGTGTGTGCGCGGGACGACACGGTGCTCGCTGTGAGAAAGAAGGTTCAAAAAAAAAACTCACTGACTTCAGCTCCATAAACTCTCCACTCTTATATTTAAAGCTATGTGGATGTTGTTACGGTTCACCCTGAACTGAAGAATTCAGTACGTTGTTGTTGTTGTTGTTGATGATCATGTTTCCTTTTAGACAGGCCACCTGTCGTAGTCAGTAACCTCATGGATACAGAGGTGAATGCTGGGGTTCAGTACATTGTCAACTGTAGCGCCACGGGTCAACCAGCTCCTCTACACAGTGAGATCGTCCTCCTCAAACCAGGCAAAACCAGAATATATGTAAGTGTTAATCTGGTCCCACATCTGTTTGTGCTGTTTTATACGTTATGTTAATCTGGTCCCACATCTGTTTGTGCTGTTTTATACGTTATGTTAGCCTGGTCCCACATCTGTTTGTGCTGTCTTATACGTTATGTTAGCCTGGTCCCACATCTGTTTGTGCTGTCTTGTCAACTCCTGGTCATAGACACACCGGTGTCAAGACAGCACAAATGGATTTGGGACCAAGCTATGTAAGTAGCAGAGAAATTATCAAATTGGACATTAAGTATGTGTTTCTTTATTTGATCATTCAAAAATAATCACCAAGATTAGCAATCACCCCATTAGCCATTTCTTCTTATCAAATGCTTAATTCACAGCACTAATATGTGATTATATTTGTATGGTTGGATTGATGTTTTCCCTAGGCATTTGACACTGACATGGTGAATGACCAGACCACGTCAAAGTTCAGGGTTGATAAGATCACTGAGAGAGATACTGGTTATTGGATCTGTCAGGTGAAAACTTCAGCTGGGCAGGCAGAGAGAGAGTTCATGGTCAACGTCAAAGGTAGGAGAAAACCTGCTTCGTCTCCTCCTCCTTCGTCTCCTCCTCCGTCTTCGTCTTTGTCTCCTCCTTCGACTCGTCCTTTCCTCTCATCCTTCCTCTTCGTCTCCTCCTTCCTCTTCATCTCCTTCGTCTTTGCCTTCTTCGTCTCCTCCTTCCACTTCATCTCCTTCGTCTTCGTCTCCTCCTTCGTCGGCTTTTTCTTGAAAATGTCTTCCATTTTGTGAATGTGGATTTGAACACTTCTCTTCTCTCTTCCTCTCAGTCCCTCCGATGCCCCAGTATCCTCCCATGTTGAACAGTAGTGGTCCGTATCACCTGGTTGTGCTGGTCAACAAGGAGCCGTACACAGGAGACGGCCCGGTGACCTCTGTCAAGGTCATCTACAAGCAGGTCAATACCTCTGTATGGAAGACCATTGAAGGTAGTGTACACCACAGACATGAACCCTTACCTGTACTGTACACCAGGAGTTCCCAAACAGTTTTACTCCAGCATTGGGGAACATTCTGTTCCCCCCTGCGTGTGTATTTGTATGGGCACAAGCATTGTTTATGACAATTGTTCACACCACTCTTGTTGGTGGAGAGAATTTTTGCAGGTTTAAAGCTCATTTTCTTGCAATTCTATAAATTGTGCCATGTCTAATGTGCATTCATGTGATACCTTGAATCTGTTCTACCACGCCCAGAAATCTGCTCCTTTTATTTTGTCCCCAACGCACTAGACGACCAGTTCTTGTAGCCTTTAGCCGTACCCTTATCCTACTCCTCCTCTGGCGGTGTAGAGGTTAACCCAGGCCCTGCAGCCCCCAGCACCACTCCCATCCCCCAGGCGCTATCAATTGTTGACTTCTGTAACCGTAAAAGCCTTGGTTTCATGCATGTTAACATTAGAAGCCTCCTCCCTAAGTTTGTTTTATCACTGCTTTAGCACACTCTGCCATCCCTGATGTCTTTGCCGTGTCTGAATCCTGGCTTAGGAAGGCCACCAAAAATTCAGAAATTTCCATCCCCGACTATAACATTTTCCGCCAAGATGGAACTGCCAAAGGGGGCGGAGTTGCAATCTACTGCAGAGATAGCCTGCAGAGTTCTGTCATGCTATCCACGTCAGTGTTCTGTCATACTATCCAGGTCTGAGTTCTGTCATACTATCCAGGTCAGAGTTCTGTCTTACTATCCAGGTCAGAGTTCTGTCTTACTATCCAGGTCTGAGTTCTGTCATACTATCCAGGTCAGAGTTCTGTCTTACTATCCAGGTCAGAGTTCTGTCATACTATCCAGGTCAGAGTTCTGTCTTACTATCCAGGTCAGAGTTCTGTCTTACTATCCAGGTCTGAGTTCTGTCATACTATCCAGGTCAGAGTTCTGTCTTACTATCCAGGTCAGAGTTCTGTCTTACTATCCAGGTCAGAGTTCTGTCTTACTATCCAGGTCAGAGTTCTGTCTTACTATCCAGGTCAGAGTTCTGTCATACTATCCAGGTCAGAGTTCTGTCTTACTATGCAGGTCAGAGTTCTGTCATACTATCCAGGTCAGAGTTCTGTCATACTATCCAGGTCAGAGTTCTGTCTTACTATCCAGGTCAGAGTTCTGTCATACTATCCAGGTCTGAGCCCAAACAATTTGAGATTCTACTTTTGAAAATCCACCTTTCCAGAAATAAGTCTCTCACTGTTGCCGCTTGTTACAGACCCCCCTCAGCCCCCAGCTGTGCCCTGGACACCATGTGTGAACTAATTGCACCCCATTTATCTTCAGAGTTTGTACTGTTAAGTGACCTAAACTGGGATATGCTTAACACCACGGCACCCTCATAGATATCACCCTGACCAACTTGCCCTCTCAACACACCTCTGCTGTCTTTAACCAGGATCTCAGCGATCACTGCCTCATTGCCTGCATCCGTAATGGGTCCGCGGTCAAACGACTACCCCTCATCTCTGTCAAACGCTCCCTAAAACCCTTCAGCGAGCAGACCTTTCTAATCAACCTGGCCCAGGTATCCTGGAAGGATATTGACCTCACTCCGTCAGTAGAGGATGCCTGCTTATTCTTTAAAAGTGCTTTCCTCACCATCTTAAATAAGCATGCTCCGTTCAAAAAATGTAGAACCAGGAACAGATATAGCCCGTGGTTCTCCCCAGACCTGTCTGCCCTCGACCAGCACAAAAACATCCTGTGGTGGACTGCAATAGCATCAAATAGCCCCCGTGATATGAACATTTTCAGGGAAGTTAGGAACCAATATACACAGGCAGTTAGGAAAGCAAAGGCTAGCTTTTTCAAACAGAAATGTTCATCCTGTAGCACGAACTCAAAACCTTCTGGGACACTGTAATGTCCATGGAGAATAAGAGCACCTCCTCCCAGCTGCCCACTGCACTGAGGCTAGGAAACACTGTCACCGCCGATAAATCTACTATAATCACGAATTTCAATAAGCATTTATCTATGACTGGCCATGCTTTCCACCTGGCTACCCGGTCAACAGCACTGCACCCCTCACAGCAACTTGTCCGAGCCTCCCCCATTTCTCCTTCTCCCAAATCCAGATAGCTGATGCTCTGAAAGAGCTGCAAAATCTGGACCTCTACAAATCAGCCGGGCTAGACAATCTGGATCCTCTCTTTCTAAAATGATCACCGCAATTGTTGCAACCCCTATTACTAGCCTGTTCAACTTCTCTTTCGTATCGTCTGAAATCCCAAAAGATTGGAAAGCTGACGTGGTCATCCCCCTCTTCAAAGGGGGAGACACTCTAGACCCAAACTGTTACAGACCTATATCTATCCTACCCTGCCTTTCTAAGGTCTTCGAAAGCCAAGTCAACAAACAAATCACCGACCATTTCGACCTGACCAAGGCCTTCGACTCTGTCAATCACCACATTCTTATCGGCAGACTCGACAGCCTTGGTTTCTCAAATGATTGCCTCACCTGGTTCACCAACTATTTCTCAGATAGAGTTCATTGTGTCAAATCGGAGGGCCTGTTGTCCAGACCTCTCAATGATGTCGCTCTTGCGGCTGGTGATTCTCTGATCCACCTCAACACAGACGACACCATTCTGTATACTTCTGGCCCTTCTTTGGACACTGTGTTAACAACCTTCCAGGCAAGCTTCAATGCCATACAACTCTCCTTCCGTGGCCTCCAACTGCTCTTAAATGCAAGTAAAACTAAATGCATGCTCTTCAACCGATCGCTGCCCGCACCTGCCCGCCCGTCCAGCATCACTACTCTGGACGGCTCTGACTTAGAATACGTGGACAATTACAAATACCTAGGTGTCTGGTTAGACTGTAAACTCTCCTTCCAAACTCATATTAAGCATCTCCAATCCAAAATTAAATCTAGACTCGGCTTCCTATTTTACAACAAAGCATCCTTCACTCATGCTGCCAAACATACCCTCGTAAAACTGATTATCCTACCGATCCATGACTTCGGCGATGTCATTTACAAAATAGCCTCCAACACTCTACTCAGCAAACTGGATGCAGTCTATCACAGTGCCATCCGTTTCGTCACCAAAGCCCCATATACCACCCACCACTGCGACCTATAATGCTCTCGTTGGCTGGCCCTCGCTTCATATTCGTAGCCAAACCCACTGGCTCCAGGTCATCTATATGTCTTTGCTAGGTAAAGCCCCGCCTTTTCTCGGCTCACTGGTCACCAGAGCAGCACCCACAGTTAGCACGCACTCCAACAGTTATATTTCTATTGTCACCCCCGAAGCCAATTCCTCCTTTGGCCGCCATTCCTTTCAGTTCTCTGCTGCCTATGACTGGAACGAACTGCAAAAATCACTGAAGCTGGAGACATTTCTCCCTCACTAACTTTAAGCACCAGCTGTCAGAGCAGCTCACAGATCACTGCACATAGCCCATCTGTAAATAGCCCATCCAAGTACCTCAGCCCCATATTGTTATATTTTATTTATTTTTCTCCTTTGCACCCCAGTATCTCTACTTGCACATTCATCTTTTGCACATCTATCACTCCACTGTTTAAATGCTAAATTGTAATTATTTTGCCACTAAGGCTATTACACTATTTAATGCCTCCCCTTGCGTTATAGGACGCCGATTCTAGATGTAATTTTGGATAGACTGTAAACTCACCTTCCAGACACCTGGGTGTTTGTAGTTGTCCACGTATTCTACGTCAGAGCCGTCCAGAGTAGTGATGCTAGACGGGCGGGCAGGTGCGGGCAGCGATCGATTGAATAGTTTTACTTGCATTTAAGAGCAGTTTTTAAGAGCAGTTGGAGGCCACGGAACGAGAGTTGTATGGCATTGAAGCTCATTTGGAGGTTAGTTAACACAGTGTCCAAAGAGGGGCCAGAAGTATACAGAATGGTGTTGTCTGCGTAGAGGTGGATCAGAGAATCACCAGCCGCAAGAGCGACATCATTGATGTATACAGAGGAAAGAGTCGGCATGAGAATTTAACCCATTTGGCACCCCATAGAGACTGCCAGAGGTCCGGACAACAGACCCTCCGATTTGACACACTGAACTCTATCAGAGAAGTAGTTGGTGAACCAGGTGAAGAAATCATTTGAGAAACCAAGGCTGTTGAGTCTGCCAATAAGAATGTGGTGATTGACAGAGTCGAAAGCCTTGGCCAGGTCGATGAATACGGATGCACAGTACTGTCTCTTATCGATGGCGGTTATGATATCGTTTAGGACCTTGAGCGTGGCTGAGGTGCACCCATGACCAGCTCTGAAACCAGATTGCATAGCGGAGAAGGTACGGTGGGATTCGAAATGGTCTGTAATCTGTTTGTTAAATTGGCGTTCGAAGACCTTAGAAAGACAGGGTAGGATAGATATAGGTCTGTTATTAGTTTGAGTGTCACCCCCTGTGAAGAGGGGGATGACCTTTGGGAATCTCAGACGATACGAAAGAGAGGTTGAACAGGCTAGTAATAGGGGTTGCAAAAATTTCAGCAGATCATTTTAGAAAGAAAGGGTCCAGATTGTCTAGCCCGGCTGATTTGTAGGGGTCCAGATTTTGTAGCTCTTTCAGAACATCAGCTATCTGGATTTTGGTGAAGGAGAAATGGTGGGGGCTTTAGCGGAGGTGCGCTTGGGCAATGAAAAGGCTATGAAAAGCTGACTGACATTTACTCCTGAGGTGCTACCCTGTTGCACCCTCTACAACCACTGTGATTATTATTATTATTATTAGTATTATTATTATTATTTGACCCTGGTGGTCATCTATGAACATTTGAACATCTCCATCTCCACCCGGCACAGCAAGTAGAGGACTGGCCACCCCTCATAGCCTGGTTCCTTTCTAGGTTTTTTTCTAGGTTCTGGCCTTTCTAGGGAGTTTTTCCAAGCCACCGTGCTTCTACACCTGCATTGCTTGCTGTTTGGGGTTTTAGGCTGGGTTTCTGGACAGCACTTTGAGACATCAGCTGATGTAAGAAGGGCTTTATAAATACATTTGATTGATTGATACCCAATATTGAAATTGCACCTTGTGCATTCTACTATTACAACTATCAAGAGTAAGTTGAACGCCGGACTAAGTTCAGTAAAAAAAAATTAAGAAAAGTTTTTTGGAACTGCTATACACTACAGACATGACCTCTATACACTACAGACAGGAACTCTATACACTACAGACAGGAACTCTATACACTACAGACAGGAAGTCTATACACTACAGACAGGAACTCTATACACTACAGACAGGAAGTCTATACACTACAGACAGGAACTCTATACACTACAGACAGGAACTCTATACATTACAGACAGGAACTCTATACACTACAGACAGGAACTCTATACACTACAGACAGGAACTCTATACACTACAGACAGGAACTCTATACACTACAGACAGGAAGTCTATACACTACAGACATGAACTCTATACACTACAGACAGGAACTCTATACACTACAGACAGGAACTCTATACACTACAGACAGGAAGTCTATACACTACAGACATGAACTCTATACACTACAGACAGGAAGTCTATACACTACAGACATGAACTCTATACACTACAGACAGGAAGTCTATACACTACAGACAGGAAGTCTATACACTACAGACAGGAAGTCTTTATTGATGTTCAGTGCTCCCATGGATCCGTTCCTCAGATTAGGAGAGCAAATACATGAGCAGGCCTTTATAATGAATAGGATTATGTGGACAGGGGCGGTGGGGGTGGGATCCTAGAGCAGCTCTTTTAGTCTGATAGTCCCTGGTCTCAAAGGAAGGATAATGATTTGCTAAATGTTATCCATGAAGTGTGACAGAGCTATCACGTTCCTGTGAGCTTCAGTAAACATTTCCTGAAATGAATCCCACTTGTCTTCATGACCGTACTGAACAATTATAATGATGTCATCTGTGTGCTATTGTGATTTGGAAACTACTATTCATTGGTTCCAGAATGTCCCCTACCACGTATGTTTTCTTTGTATGTAGAAACTATTGGCAACAGCATCATATGGAATCATTGAGGGATGTAAGTGATGATTTTCTCTCCCTGTCCCTCTCTCTCTTCCTCCCTCTATTTCTCTCTCTTCCTCCCTCTCTCTCTTCTTCCCTCTATTTCTCTCTCTCTTCCCCACTCTCGCTCTTCCTCCCTCTATTTCTCTCTCTTCCCCACTCTCGATCTTCCTCCCTCTATTTCTCTCTCCCCTCTCTCTCATCCATCCCTCTATCACTCTCTTTCCCCTCTCTCTCTTCCTCCCTCTATTTCTCTCTGTCTTCCTCCCTCTCTCTCTTCCTCCCTCTATTTCTCTCTCTCTTCCCCACTCTCTCTTCCTCTCTCTATTTCTCTCTCTCTTCCCCACTCTCCCTCTTCCTCCCTCTATTTCTCTCTCCCCTCTCTCTCATCCATCCCTCTATCACTCTCTCTACCCTCTCTCTACCCCACTCTCTCTCTCTCTCTCCCTCCCTCTATTTCTCTCTCACTCCTCTCTCTCTCCCTCCCTCTATTTCTCTCTCTCTTCCCCACTCTCTCTCTCTCCCTCCCCCTATTTCTCTCTCTCTCCTCTCTCTCTTCCTCCCTCTATTTCTCTCTCCCTCCCTCTATATATCTCTCTCTACCCTCCCTTTCTTTCTCACCCCCATCTCTCTCCCCCTCTTTCTCTCTCTCCCCTCTCTCGCCCCCTCTCTTTTTCTCTCTACCCCACTCTCTCTCCCTCCCTCTATTTCTCTCTCACTCCTCTCTCTCCCTCCCTCTATTTCTCTCTCTCTTCCCCACTCTATCTCTCCCTCCCTCTATTTCTCTCTCCCCTCTATTTTCTCTCTCCCCCCTCTCTCTCCCTCCCTCTATATATCTCTCTCTACCCTCCCCTCTCTCTCTCTCTCCCTCTCTCGCCCCTCCCTCTCTTTCTCTCTATCCCCCCTCTCTTTCTCACTCCCTCTCAGTGGTTGGCCCAGTAGTGAAGCTAGAGAACCTGTCTCCAATGACCCACTACACCACCTTCATCCAGCTGAGTCGCCATGGCGCCGGAGGGGCGGGGTTTCCCGGTCCAGAGGCCAGCTTCTCCACACAGATGCTTGGTGAGAACCATAGAACCATACAATCCATAGAATTAGAATGGCTTTGAAAGAACCATAGAACCATACGATCCATAGAATTAGAATGGCTTTGAAAGAACCATAGAACCATACGATCCATAGAATTAGAATGGCTTTGAAAGAACCATAGAACCATACGATCCATAGAATTAGAATGGCTTTGAAAGAACCATTGAACCATACGATCCATAGAATTAGAATGGCTTTGAAAGAACCATAGAACCATACGATCCATAGAATTAGAATGGCTTTGAAAGAACCATAGAATTATAATGAACGAACATTCTAGTTCTGTGGTAAGAACCACCCCAGTAACCTTATTCAGATGCTGGGTAAGAACCATCCCAGTAACCTTATTCAGATGCTGGGTAAGAACCACCCCAGTAACCTGGGTAAGAACCACCCCAGTAACCTTATTCAGATGCTGGGTAAGAACCACCCCAGTAACCTGGGTAAGAACCACCCCAGTAACCTGGGTAAGAACCACCCCAGTAACCTGGGTAAGAACCACCCCAGTAACCTGGGTAAGAACCACCCCAGTAACCTTATTCAGATGCTGGGTAAGAACCACCCCAGTAACCTGGGTAAGAACCACCCCAGTAACCTGGGTGAGAACCACCCCAGTAACCTGGGTAAGAACCACCCCAGTAACCTGGGTAAGAACCACCCCAGTAACCTTATTCAGATGCTGGGTAAGAACCACCCCAGTAACCTGGGTAAGAACCACCCCAGTAACCTGGGTAAGAACCACCCCAGTAACCTGGGTAAGAACCACCCCAGTGACCTGGGTAAGAACCACCCCAGTAACCTGGTAAGAACCACCCCAGTAACCTGGGTAAGAACCACCCCAGTAACCTGGGTAAGAACCACCCCAGTAACCTGGGTAAGAACCACCCCAGTAACCTGGGTAAGAACCACCCCAGTAACCTGGGTAAGAACCACCCCAGTAACCTGGGTAAGAACCACCCCAGTAACCTTATTCTTAATCTCAGGTCGTATATATTACATTACCAAAAGTATGTGGACAGCTGCTCGTCGAACATCTCATTCCAAAATCTTGGGCATTAATATGGAGTTGGTCCCTGTTTTGCTGCTATAACAGCCTCCACTCTTCTGGGAAGGCTTTCCACTAGATGTTGGAACATTGCTGCTATAACAGCCTCCACTCTTCTGGGAAGGCTTTCCACTAGATGTAGGAACATTGCTGCTATAACAGCCTCCACTCTTCTGGGAAGGCTTTCCACTAGATGTTGGTACATTGCTGCTACAACAGCCTCCACTCTTCTGGGAAGGCTTTCCACTAGATGTTGGTACATTGCTGCTATAACAGCCTCCACTCTTCTGGGAAGGCTTTCCACTAGATGTTGGAACATTGCTGCTATAACAGCCTCCACTCTTCTGGGAAGGCTTTCCACTAGATGTTGGAACATTGCTGCTATAACAGCCTCCACTCTTCTGGGAAGGCTTTCCACTAGATATTGGAACATTGCTGCTATAACAGCCTCCACTCTTCTGGGAAGGCTTTCCACTAGATGTTGGAACTTTGCTGCTATAACAGCCTCCACTCTTCTGGGAAGGCTTTCCACTAGATGTTGGAACATTGCTGCTATAACAGCCTCCACTCTTCTGGGAAGGCTTTCCACTAGATGTTGGAACATTGCTGCGGGGACTTGCTTCCATTCAGCCACAGCAGTATTAGTGAGGTCGGGCACTGATGTTGGGCGATTAGGCCCTGCTCGCAGTTGGAGTTTCAATTCATCCCAAAGGTGTTCGATGGGTTTGAGGTCAGAGCTATGTGCAGGCCAGTCAAGTTCTTTCACACCAATCTCGACTAAACATTTCTGTATGGACCTCGCTTTGTGCACGTGGGCACATTCCCCAAACTGTTACCACAAAGTTGGAAGCACAGAATAGTCTAGAATGACATTGTATGATGTAGAATTAAGATCTCCCTTCTCTGGAACTAAGGGGCCCGAACCATGAAAAACAGCCCCAGACCATTATTCCTGCTCCACCAAACTTTACACTATGCATTTGGGCAGGTACACCTGCATCGCTTGCTGTTTGGGGCTTTAGGCTGGGTTTCTGTACAGCACTTTGAGATATCAGCTGATGTACGAAGGGCTATATAAATACATTTGATTTGAGGTAGCGTTCTCCTGGCATCCGCCAAACCCAGATTAGTCTGTCAGACTGCCAAATGGTGATTCATCACTCCAGAGAAGGTGTTTCCACTTCACAATAACAGCACTTATTAAAGTTAACCGGGCAGCTCGAGCAGGGCAGAAATTTGACGAACTGACTTGTTGGAAAAGTGGCATCCAATGACGGTCACTGAGCTCTTCAGTCAGGCCGGCAATATTTGTCTATGGAGATTGCATGGCTGTGTGCTCGATTTCATACCTGTCAGCACAGGTTTGGCTGAAATAGCTGAATCAGTAATTTGAAGGTGTCCACATGCTTTTGTATATATAGTGTAAGCATTGAGCTACTACATCAAGATGTTTCTCTATAGACACAAGGAATGTTCCTCTGATCTTGACCTAACAGATGATACATGGAGGCCTTATAGGAACCTGATTTATCGCTAGCCTCTGAGTTACATAACTAACCCCATAAACAATGAGATTTTAGACTGGTTGCCCAAGGAATTTCACTACTAAATCAACTGACCTATGGCGGGGATCCCAGTCTCCCAATGACCTATAACCCTCAGACATGGTTGTAAACTCCTATTACCGTTAGACAGCCATGTATCAGGGTTAAATTACCTCAACGACCCCTTCCTTCCTTTCCCCTCCTCCAGACCTCCCGCTCCCCTCGGGGGTGAGGCTGGTCCCTGAATCCCAGACCTCCCTGGGTCTGTCCTGGGACCGTGTGATGGGGCCTGGGTCGGCTACAGAAGACTGGACCTACCAGGTAAGTGTCCCCGTGTGGCTCAGTTGGTAAGAGTGTAGTGTTAGCAATGCCAGGGTTAAGGGTTCAATTCCCACCTGGGTTACATACACTAATATGTATACACTCACTGTACTGTAAGTTGCTTTCTGGTTAAAAGCATCTGTTATAGTATGTGTGTTGTTTTGTCTGTTGTAAGACCTATGTCAGCACCACTTCACCAGGTCAAATGTCCTGGTACGAATAACGTATGACTCTATGATATTATTCTGTCACCAGGTGGAGTGTGTTCAGAGCTCGGACCCTGGGACCATTAAGACCTACCAGCTCCCATCCAACTCCACTGGCCTCAAGTTGCCAGACTTGAAGCCCAGACACAAGTATGAGTGCAGGGTGAGGATAATGACGGTGTCAGTGGGACAACACAGCCAGCCTGTCTCTGCATGGACACTCAGCAACGGTAATGACTTAAAAAAAAAAACTACACTTGATCTGGTTTAACAACTTAGGACCGATGGAAGATGATCTGCCAGATGAAAAAGAAAAATGAACACCAGAGATTCTGATCTTATTGACTACAGTGATTAGGTTTGCTTGTTTTTATTTAAAAAAAAATAGCAGTGTATTGTTTTGTCTCTGTGTCTCGAGATTGCTACAGGGCTACTATGGGGCTATAGATGTCTTCTACATTTGAAAAAAAAATCCTACTGTATATACACAGCTAGAACAGCTTTCATTTCTTCAACTTCCCTCAAAGTGACCTACTGTAACACCTGTCCTATCCTGTGTGTTCTGTCAGAGTTGCCCCCTGCTCCGTCTGCCATCAGGGGCTGCAATGTAACAGATACCTCAGCCATCATTACCTGGTCTCTGGCCGAGGGTTACTCCATCTCCAAGGTCATTCATTGATTGATTATTTGAATTGATTTAAAAATACATATAAAGCAGCTCCAACCAGAGACAACATCGAACACTTTCTGAACAATTCACAACGAATTAGCACAAAAACAAACCGCCGGCCTTCTTTCCAATGTGCTCCTTAGGTGATGCTGCGTTTCCAAGACAACACCCTGGCCGACTACAGCCAGCTGGCAGAGATCAACATTCCTCAGCAGGGGGAGGGGCTACAGGGTCAGGTAGACAATCAGATGCAGTTCCAGCTGCGCGGTCTGAAACCTGACACTCCGTACCTGGTGGAGATCTGGTCCAAGAACAACATGGGAGAGAGTCTAGAGAAACCTCAGATCCCCCTCCAGACCATGACGCTACAGGAGAGCTCTCGTAAGTTATTTCCCCACAATACACCACACCAGTAAGTTATATACCCACAATGCATCACACCATTAAGTTATTTACCCACAATACATCACACCAGTAAGTTAGTTACCCACAATACATCACACAATTATGTTAGTTACTCACAATCAATAAAATATATATATATATGAGAGAGAGAGAGAGAGAGAGAGAGAGAGAGAGAGAGAGAGAGATCTAACAGACTGACCCTAGCCCCCCGACACACACTATTGCAGCATAAATACCGGAGGCTGAGACACTGTGGCCCCTTCTGACGATAACCCCGGGCAGGGCCAAGCAGGCAGGATATAACCCCACCCACTTTGCCAAAGCACAGCTCCCACGCCTCTAGAGGGATATCTTCAACCACCAACATACCATCCTGAGACAAGGCCGAGTATAGCCCACAAAGATCTCCGCCAGAAAGTTTTGGATTTTTGCAATGTTACGTAGATGGAAAAAGCAGTCCTTGAAACAGTCTCGATATGTTCGTCAAAAGAGAGATCAGGGTCCAGAGTAAAGCTGAGGTCCTTCACAGTTTTATTTGAGACAACTGTACAACTGTACAACCATCAAGATTAATTGTCAGATTCAAAAGAAGATCTCTTTGTTTCTTGGGACCTACAACTAGCATTTCTGTTTTGTCCGAGTTTAAAAGTAGAACATTTGCCGCCATCCACTTCCTTATGTCTGAAACGCAGGCTTCCAGTGAGGGCAATTTTCACCATGTTTCATCGAAATGTTCCACTGATGTCAGAAGGTGAATTCACCAATTTGTAAGTCGCTCTGGATAAGAGCGTCTGCTAAATGACTTGAATGTAAATGTAAATGTAAATGTAGAGCTGTGTGTCGTCCGCATAGCAGTGAAAACAATAGTGGTCCTAAAACAGAGCCTTGAGGAACACCAAAATTTACAGTTGATTTATCAAAGGACAAGCCATCTACAGAGACAAACTGATATCTTTCCGACAGATAAGATCTAAACCAGGCCAGAACTTGTCCGTGAATACCAATTTGGGTTTCCAATCTCTCCAAAAGAATGTGATGATCGATGATATCAAAAGCAGCTCTAAGGTCTAAGAGCACGAGGACAGATGCAGAGCCTCAGTCTGACACCATTAAAAGGTAATTTACCACCTTCACGAGTGCAGTCTCAGTGCTATGATGGGGTCTAAAACCAGACTGAAACGTTTCATATACATTGTTTGTCTACAGAGAGGCAGTGAGTTGCTGAGCAACAGCTTTTTCTAACAATTTTGAGAGGAATGGGAGATTCGATATAGACCAAGCACAGGAAGCAGCTCTTTCAGTAGTTTACTTGGAATAGGGTCCACTATGCAGCTTGAAGGTTTAGAGGCCATGATTAATTTCATCATTGTGTCAAGAGATATAGTACTAAAACACTTGAGTGTCTCCCTTGATCCTAGGTCCTGGCAGAGTTGTGCAGACTCAGGACAACTGAGCTTTGAAGGAATTTGCTTTCTAATGATCATGATCTTTTCCTCAAAGAAGTTCATGAATTAATCACGGCTGAAGTGAAAGCCATCCTCTCTTGGGGAATACTGCTTTTTAGTTAGCTTTGCAACAGTATAAAAAAAATATATTTTGGATTGTTCTTATTTTCCTCAATTAAGTTGGAAAAATAGGATGGATTAACAAGAAGTTAAGCTTTATTTTGATTTATAACACATATATTTTCAAGAATGTTAAATATTTTAATTGAGTGTTTTTGCATTTCGCGCTCCACAATTTCCCCCGGACGCCACCGTCCCACGTACCCTAGAGAAGTTAACTGATTTTGGAGGGTGGGGGGAGTCTGGTGTCCTTGGATTGGTGGAGGGAGTCTGATGTCCTTGGATCGGTGGAGGGAGTCTGATGTCCTTGGGTAGATGGAGGGAGTCTGGTGTCCTTGGATTGGTGGAGGGAGTCTGATGTCCTTGGATTGGTGGAGGGAGTCTGATGTCCTTGGATTGGTGGAGGGAGTCTGATGTCCTTGGGTAGGTGGAGGGAGTCTGATGTCCTTGGATAGGTGGAGGGAGTCTGATGTCCTTGGATAGGTGGAGGGAGTTTGATGTCCTTGGATAGGTGGAGGGAGTCTGATGTCCTTGGATAGGTGGAGGGAGTCTGGTGTCCTTGGATTGGTGGAGGGAGTTTGATGTCCTTGGATAGGTGGAGGGAGTCTGATGTCCTTGGATAGGTGGAGGGAGTCTGGTGTCCTTGGGTAGGTGGAGGGAGTCTGGAAGGGCATCTAAGAGTCTTTTGGTTGTCTGAGAATTTATAGCACAACTTTTGATGATCTTTGGTTGGGGTCTGAGCAGATTATTTGTTGCGATTGCAAATGTAATAAAATGGTGGTCCGATAGTCCAGGATTATGAGGAAAAACATTAAGATCCACAACATTTATTCCACGGGACAAAACTAGGTCCAGAGTATGACTGTGTCCGTGAGTGGGTCCAGAGACATGTTGGACAAAACCCACTGAGTTGATGATGGCTCCGAAAGCCTTTTGGAGTGGGTCTGTGGACTTTTCCATGTGAATATTAAAGTCACTAAAAATGTGAATATTATCTGCCATGACTACAAGGTCTGATTGGAATTCAGGGAACTCAGTGAGGAACGCTGTATATGGCCCAGGAGGCCTGTAAACAGTAGCTATAAAAAGTGATTGAGTAGGCTGCATAGATTTCATGACTAGAAGCTCAAAAGACAAAAACATAGTTTTTATTGGGGTAAATTGAAATTTGCTATCATAAATGTTAGCAACACCTCGGCCTTTGCGTGATGCGCTGGGGATATGGTCACTAGTGTAACCAGGAGGTGAGGCATCATTTAACACAGGAAATTCATCAGGCTTAAGCCATGTTTAAGTCAGGCCAATCACATCAAGATTATGATCAGTGATTAGTTCATTGACTATAATTGCCTTTGAAGTAAGGGATCTAACATTAAGTAGTTATATTTTGAGATGTGAGGTATCATGATCTCTTTCAATAATGACAGGAATGGAGGTGGTCTTCATCCTAGTGAGATTGCTAAGGTGAACACCGCCATGTTTAGTTTGGCCCAACCTAGGTCGAGGCACAGACACGGTCTCAATGGGGATAGCTGAGCTGACTACACTGACTGTGCTCGTGGCAGACTCCACTAAGCTGGCAGGCTGGCTAACAGCCTGCTGTCTGGCCTGCACCCTATTTCATTGTGGAGCTAGTGAAGTTAGAGCCCTGTCAATACATCATACCAGTCAATTAGTTACCCACAATACATCACACCAGTAAGTTAGTTACCCACAATACATCACACCAGTAAGTTAGTTACTTACAGTGCATCACAGCAGTAAATGAGTTACCCACAATACATCACACCAGTAAGTTAGTTACCCACAATACATCACACCAGTAAGTTAGTTACCCACAATACATCACACCAGTAAGTTAGTTACCCACAATACATCACACCAGTCAATTAGTTACCCACAATACATCACACCAGTCAATTAGTTACCCACAATACATCACACCAGTAAGTTAGTTACTTACAGTGCATCACAGCAGTAAATTAGTTACCCACAATACATCACACCAGTAAGTTAGTTACTTACAGTGCATCACAGCAGTAAATTAGTTACCCACAATACATCACACCAGTCAATTAGTTACCCACAATACATCACACCAGTCAATTAGTTACCCACAATACATCACACCAGTCAATTAGTTACCCACAATACATCACACCAGTAAGTTAGTTACTTACAGTGCATCACAGCAGTAAATTAGTTACCCACAATACATCACACAAAACCTCATATCCCCATCTGTACTATGACACCACAGGAATCATGGTCACGACGACCATGACCCAAACTCTCACTCTATCCTCCCCCCCATGCAAGAGTGCTCCCATAAATGACCCTACAAACCCTCGCTCCACCATCCACCCTCTGCTTAGTTCAGATTACCAACCAACAACCACCACTAAGTGTCTTGTGACAGACAACATGCAATAAATCAAGTAGCTGGCGAATGTGAAGTTTGATTTACAACCCGCTCAATGTGACATATCTGCTGGGGACTAAGTAGTAACGTTTCCAACAAATGACTATAGCCAACATATGTCCCTCTAAGCATTACACACTGACGAATGCTCCCGCAGTTTATTGCGCAACGTTTCGACCCAAATGTCTTCATCAGGCTAAAACCCACAGGAAGAGTTAAGCCAAGTTATTGGATGTGCATACACTATGTTTGAAACATATTCCACCTCCTCTCCTTCTCCTCCTACTCCTCCTCCTCTCCTCCTCCTCCTCTCCTCCTCTCCTCCTCCTCCACCTCCTCTCCCCCTACTCCTCCACCTCCTCTCCTCCTCCTCCTCCTCTCCTCCTCTCCTCCTCCTCTACCTCCTCTCCTCCTCCTCCACCTCCTCTCCCCCTACTCCTCCACTCCTCCTCCACGTCCTCTCCTCCTCCTCCTCTCCTCCTCCTCCTCTCCTCCTCCTCCTCTACCTCCTCTCCTCCTCCTCCACCTCCTCTCCCCCTACTCCTCCTCTCCTCCTCCTCCTCTCCTCCTCCTCCTCTACCTCCTCTCCTCCTCCTCCACCTCCTCTCCCCCTACTCCTCCACTCCTCCTCCACGTCCTCTCCTCCTTCTCCACCTCCTCTCCTCCTCCTCCACCTCCTCTCCTCCTCCTCTACTCCTCCTCCACCTCCTCCATCCTCCTCCTCCACTCTTCCTCCACCTCCTCTCCTCCTCCACCTCCTCTCCTCCTCCTCCACCTCCTCTCCCCCTACTCCTCCACTCCTCCTCCACGTCCTCTCCTCCTTCTCCACCTCCTCCACTCCTCCTCCACCTCCTCTCCTCCTTCTCCACCTCCTCTCCTCCTCCTCCACCTCCTCTCCTCCTCCTCCACCTCCTCTCATCCTCCTCCTCCACTCCTCCTCCACCTCCTCTCCTCCTCCTCCACCTCCTTTCCTCCTCCACCTCCTCCTCCTCCACCTCCTCTCCTCCCCCTCCTCCCCCAGGTCTGGCTGGGCTGGGCAGTGAGGGTAACATGTTGTTCTATGCCATCCTGGGTTCAGCTGGCATGACATGCATCACAATCCTACTGGCCTTCTGTATCGTCCTGCAGCTGAAGAGAGCCACCTTCCAGCGCAGCATGGTCCAGGCCTTCCAGAATATAGTGGTGAGTTCAGATCAATACATCTTGACTTATAACCCCCCTTTGGGCCAATCAAACAAAGTTGTCTTTGACTCTCAGGCTTTTCAGAACATACTGGTAAGTTGGGTTGGCCTGACTAACTCTCGCATTGTTTCAGAAAGCTTTGTGCAAGACAAGTTCACTCTTGAGGGCAATGAAGTATTTGACTCTACTCTACTCTACTCTACTCTATTCTACTCCACTCTGCTCTACTTTATTCTATTCTACTCTACTCTACATCAAATCAAATCAAATGTATTTATATAGCCCTTCGTACATCAGCTGATATCACAAAGTGCTGTACAGAAACCCAGCCTAAAACCCTAAACAGCAAGCAATGCAGGTGTAGAAGCACGGTGGCTAGGAAAAACTCCCTAGAAAGGCCAAAACCTAGGAAGAAACCTAGAGAGGAACCAGGCTATGTGGGGTGGCCAGTCCTCTTCTGGCTGTGCCGGGTGGAGATTATAACAGAACATGGCCAAGATGTTCAAATGTTCATAACCAATAATAATAAGGCAGAACAGTTGAAACTGGAGCAGCAGCACGGCCAGGTGGACTGGGTACAGCAAGGAGTCATCATGTCAGGTAGTCCTGAGGCATGGTCCTAGGGCTCAGGTCCTCCGAGAGAGAGAAAGAAAGAGAGAAAGAGAGAATTAGAGAGAGCACACTTAAACTCACACAGGACACCGAATAGGACAGGAGAAGTACTCCAGATATAACAAACTGACCCTAGCCCCCCGACACAGAAACTACTGCAGCATAAATACTGGAGGCTGA
>NC_088222.1:4373728-4391228 GCF_036934945.1 Oncorhynchus masou masou | reverse complement strand
TGATCAGATGGGTTTTACTGTTGATCAGATGGGTTTTACTGTTGATCAGATGGGTTTTATTGTTGATCAGATGGGTTTTATTGTTGATCAGATGGGTTTTGCTGTTGATCAGATGGCATTTTGCTGTTGATCAGATGGGTTTTGCTGTTGATCAGATGGGATTTTCTGTTGATCAGATGGGTTTTATTGTTGATCAGATGGGATTTGCTGTTGATCAGATGGGATTTTGCTGTTGATCAGATGGGTTTTGCTGTTGATCAGATGGGATTTTGCTGTTGATCAGATGGGTTTTTCTGTTGATCAGATGGTTTTTGCTGTTGATCAGATGGGTTTTTCTGTTGATCAGATGGGATTTTGCTGTTGATCAGATGGGATTTTGCTGTTGATCAGATGGGATTTTGCTGTTGATCAGATGGGTTTTTGCTGTTGATCAGATGGGTTTTTGCTGTTGATCAGATGGGATTTGCTGTTGATCAGATGGGTTTTATTGTTGATCAGATGGGTTTTACTGTTGACCAGATGGGTTTTTGCTGTTGACCAGATGGGTTTTGCTGTTGACCAGATGGGTTTTTGCTGTTGATCAGATGGGTTTTTGCTGGGCTGTTGCATGTGCCTTGGTAATGCTATTAGAAGAAGAATAATGAAGGTCAATCGATTCCATTTAAAAGACAAAGTGACAGTCAAACAGATGACAGTTTTTCGGAAGGATTCATAGAAATACCCACCTCTCATCAGGGTATCTGTACCTGACCATAGAGTCCCCCCCCCTTCACGGCACGCTGATATAATGTTAGCCACCTCTCTCTGTTACCTCTCATCAGGGTATCTGTACCTGACCATAGAGTCCCCCCTTCACGGCACGCTGATATAATGTTAGCCACCTCTCTCTGTTACCGCTCATCAGGGTATCTGTACCTGACCATAGAGTCCCCCCTCACGGCATGCTGATATAATGTCACCCACCTCTCTCTGTTACCTCTCATCAGGGTATCTGTACCTGACCATAGAGTCCCCCCTCACAGCACGCTGATATAATGTTAGCCACCTCTCTCTGTTACCTCTCATCAGGGTATCTGTACCTGACCATAGAGTCCCCCCCCCCCTTCACGGCACGCTGATATAATGTTAGCCACCTCTCTCTGTTACCTCTCATCAGGGTATCTGTACCTGACCATAGAGTCCCCCCCCTCACAGCACGCTGATATAATGTTAGCCACCTCTCTCTGTTACCTCTCATCAGGGTATCTGTACCTGACCATAGAGTCCCCCCCCCCTCACAGCACGCTGATATAATGTTAGCCACCTCTCTCTGTTACCTCCCATCAGGGTATCTGTACCTGACCATAGAGTCCCCCCTTCACGGCACGCTGATATAATGTCACCCTTCTCTTGGACAGGGTATCTCTAACTAGCCATAGAGTCCCCCCCCTCACGGCACGCTGATATAATGTCACCCACCTCTTGGACAGGGTATCTCTAACTAGCCATAGAGTCCCCCCTCACGGCACGCTGATATAATGTCACCCACCTCTTGGACAGGGTATCTCTAACTAGCCATAGAGTCCCCCCCCTCACGGCACGCTGATATAATGTTACCTACCTCTCTCTGCTACCTCTGATCAGGGTATCTGTACCTGACCATAGAGTCCCCCCCTTACGGCACGCTGATATAATGTCACCCATCTCTTGGACAGGGTATCTCTAACTAGCCATAGAGTCCCCCCCCTCACGGCAAGCTGATATAATGTCACCCACCTCTTGGACACGGTATCTCTAACTAGCCATAGAGTCCCCCCCCCTCACGGCACGCTGATATAATGTCACCCATCTCTTGGACAGGGTATCTCTAACTAGCCATAGAGTAAAGTGATATATGATATTATTAACCAGGTTTTCTACCATGTCTCCAGGTTATCTGTACCTGGCCATAGAGTCCCCCCTCACGGCACGCTGATATAATGTCACCCACCTCTTGGACAGGGTATCTCTAACTAGCCATAGAGTCCCCCCTCACGGCACGCTGATATAATGTCACCCACCTCTTGGACAGGGTATCTCTAACTAGCCATAGAGTAAAGTGATATATGATATTATTAAGCAGGTTTTCTACCATGTCTCCAGGTTATCTGTACCTGGCCATAGAGTTCGCCCCCCCCTCACGGCACGCTGATATAATGTCACCCTTCTCTTGGACAGGGTATCTCTAACTAGCCATAGAGTAAAGTGATATATGATATTATTAAGCAGGTTTTCTACCATGTCTCCAGGTTATCTGTACCTGGCCATAGAGTTCGCCCCTCACGGCACGCTGATATAATGTCACCCACCTCTTGGACAGGGTATCTCTAACTAGCCATAGAGTAAAGTGATATATGATATTATTAACCAGGTTTTCTACCATGTCTCCAGGTTATCTGTACCTGGCCATAGAGTTCGCCCCCCCCTCACGGCACGCTGATATAATGTCACCCACCTCTTGGACAGGGTATCTCTAACTAGCCATAGAGTAAAGTGATATATGATATTATTAAGCAGGTTTTCTACCATGTCTCCAGGTTATCTGTACCTGGCCATAGAGTTCGCCCCCCCCTCACGGCACGCTGATATAATGTCACCCACCTCTTGGACAGGGTATCTCTAACTAGCCATAGAGTAAAGTGATATATGATATTATTAAGCAGGTTTTCTACCATGTCTCCAGGTTATCTGTACCTGGCCATAGAGTCCCCCCCCCTCACGGCACGCTGATATAATGTCACCCATCTCTTGGACAGGGTATCTCTAACTAGCCATAGAGTAAAGTGATATATGATATTATTAAGCAGGTTTTCTACCATGTCTCCAGGTTATCTGTACCTGGCCATAGAGTTCGCCCCTCACGGTAACCTGTTAGACTTCCTGAGGAAGAGCAGAGTGTTGGAGACTGACCCGGCCTTCGCTATCGCTAACAGCACCGCCTCCACCCTCACCTCACAACAGCTGCTCCACTTTGCTGCCGATGTGGCCCGAGGCATGGACTACCTGGCTCAGAAACAGGTCAGTACTGAATATGTGGCCCGAGGTATAGACCAAACTGGTATGTGACCAGGCTAGGTACAGCCCAAACTGATCTGGGACCAGGCTCGGTCCAGCCCAAACTGATCTGGGACCAAGCTCGGTCCAGCCCAAACTGATCTGGCACCAGGTTAGGTACAGCCCAAACTGATCTGGGACCAGGCTAGGTACATCCCAAACTGATCTGGGACCAGGTTAGGTCAGTGCCTTTTTTTATGTTTCAGATCCCAGAGACAAGAGAGTGTGCTTTTAGTCATAAAATCCCATAAACGTTGCACATACTGTGGGATTTATTCTTGTGAGTTGTATATTCTGATCAGATCTCTTGTGATTTCTAGTTCATCCACAGAGACCTGGCAGCCAGGAACATCCTGGTGGGAGACAACTTTGTGGCCAAGATAGCCGACTTTGGTCTGTCCAGAGGTCAGGAGGTCTATGTGAAGAAGACGATGGTAAGAGTCTCTGAAGCTGACACATTTAATGTCAACGTAAATCACAAGGGTTTTATACTATGAAATCATATGATCCTCTCAGACCGCTGTGGTCACAAACAGAAGCCTACCTTTCAGTTGGGGAGAGGGACACACCTGGGCTGCCCACTATCTTAGCTTTGGTTTAGTTTATTAATTCGACCATAAAAAAAACAAAACAAGCACACATAAAACTTAAGATCTATACATGCACATGAATAAAATCATGGAGGATAACACACAATACAGTCTGGGACTTGTGTCCATTATGGACCTCTTGAGACAAGATGGCTGGACAAGATGGAACACAGTATGGAAGTGAAATAATAAAACAAAAACAGAGAAGAAGAACATCTATCTCATCAAAAACAGAGAAGAAGAACATCTATCTCATCAAAAACTGAGAAGAACATCGATCTAATCAAAAACAGAGAAGAAGAACATCTATCTCATCAAAAACAGAGAAGAAGAACATCTATCTAATCAAAAACAGAGAAGAAGAACATCTATCTCATCAAAAACAGAGAAGAACATCTATCTCATCAAAAACAGAGAAGAAGAACATCTATCTCATCAAAAACAGAGAAGAACATCTATCTCATCATTCCAGTTACATCATAGGGGTTATTCATAAGGGCACAGAGGACATCAAACATATTTTTACTTTATTAAAATGATTATTATTATTAATTATGATATTATTATTACTTTATTGGTGCTAAAACTTAGTTGACAAAGACGTGTTTACTGTGTGTGACTGACAGGGACGGTTACCTGTCAGGTGGATGGCCATAGAATCACTGAACTACAGTGTCTACACCACCAACAGTGATGTGTGAGTACTGCATCTTTCATCTGTTTAAAAAAAATGGGAATGGAATGTTCTAGAAGTGTCCAGACACCTTTTTTTGTGATTTCACTAGTTTTTGTGAAACTTACCCTAAACAACAAATCACTTCCTCATACTCGTTGTGTATTATGGGGGGCCCTGAAAAATCATGAACAAAGGCTCCCAAAAAACACCCCCAAAACCTCCTTTTAGAAACGGCAAAGCTCTCAGAACAGTCATGCAGTTCTTCGTTAAACTGTTTCATACCGAATACGTTTAGCTGTTTCATACTGATATTTATCAGCAACGTTATATTCCAGCTCTAAAATACTGAAACTATGTGATCAACAGCTGCAGAAAGAACTTTAAAATACATTTACACTGTATGTATGGTCTGACTGTGTACACGGATTTAATCTCTATCACTTCTCTCTTTTTCTCTCCTCTCTCGTTCCTCTCTCTCTCTCCTCCCTCTCTCTTTTCTCTCGTTCTTTCTTCTCTCTCCACCTCTCTCTCTCCTCTCTCGTTCTTTCTTCTCTCTCTCTCTCCTCCCTCTCTCTTCTCTCCTCTCTCTCCCTCTCTCTCCTCCCTCTCTCTCTCCTCTCTTGTTCTTTCTTCTCTCTCTCTCCTCCCTCTCTCTCTCTTTCTTCTCTCTCTCTTTCTTCTCTCTCTCTCTCTATTCTCTCTCTCCTCTCTTGTTCTTTCTTCTCTCTCCTCTCTCTCTTCTCTCTTGTTCTTTCTTCTTCTCTCTCTCTCTCCTCCCTCTCTCTCTTGTCTCTTCTCTCTCTCTCTTTCTTGTCTCTTCTCTCTCACTTTCTTGTCTCCTCTCTCTCTCTCTCTCTCTCTCTCACTCTCTCTCTCTCTTTTCTCTCTCTCTCCAGATGGTCTTATGGTGTACTTCTCTGGGAGATCGTCAGTTTAGGTTTGTATCCAGTATAACTGTGTTTGTATCCAGGATAATTAGGTTTGTATCCAGGATAATTAGGTTGGTATTCAGGATAATTAGGTTTGTATTCAGGATAATTAGGTTGGTATCCAGGATAATTAGGTTGGTATTCAGGATAATTAGGTTGGTATCCAGGATAATTAGGTTGGTATCCAGGATAATTAGGTTGGTATTCAGGATAATTAGGTTGGTATTCAGGATAATTAGGTTGGTATCCAGATAATTAGGTTTGTATCCAGGATAATTAGGTTTGCATCCAGGATAATTAGGTTTGCATCCAGGATAATAATCTACAATATTGATAATGGATTTGAAATGCAGCCTGATACGTCCAGTGTGCGTACATTACTGTATGTGCGTCTTGTCATGGACAGTGTGTTTTGTGTTGTCCTGGTGTATCAGGGGGTACTCCATACTGTGGGATGACGTGTGCAGAGCTCTATGAGAAACTCCCTCAGAGCTACCGGCTGGAGAAACCCCTCAACTGTGACGATGAGGTGTAAGTAATCTGGACATGGTAGTCTCTGGTCCACAGGGCTCTGGTCCACAGGGCTCTGCTGAAGACTCTGACGGTAGACATCAGAGAATATAGAGACATCAGAGAATATAGAGACATATAGAGACACGCAGAATATAGAGACATATATAATATAGAGACACACAGAATATAGAGACACATAGAATATAGAGACATATAGAATATAGAGACATATATAATATAGAGACACACAGAATATAGAGACACACAGAATATAGAGACATCAGAGAATATAGAGACATATAGAATATAGAGACATCAGAGAATATAGAGACACACAGAACATAGAGACATCAGAGAATATAGAGACACACAGAATATAGAGACACACAGAATATAGAGACACACAGAATATAGAGACACACAGAATATAGAGACACACAGAATATAGAGACACACAGAATATAGAGACATACAGAATATAGAGACACACAGAATATAGAGACACACAGAATATAGAGACATATAGAATATAGAGACACACAGAATATAGAGACATCAGAGAATATAGAGACACACAGAACATAGAGACATCAGAGAATATAGAGACACACAGAATATAGAGACATACAGAATATAGAGACACACAGAATATAGAGACACACAGAATATAGAGACATATAGAATATAGAGACACACAGAATATAGAGACACACAGAATATAGAGACACACAGAATATAGAGACACACAGAATATAGAGACATATAGAATATAGAGACACACAGAATATAGAGACACACAGAATATAGAGACACACAGAATATAGAGACATACAGAATATAGAGACACACAGAATATAGAGACACACAGAATATAGAGACACACAGAATATAGAGACACACAGAATATAGAGACACACAGAATATAGAGACACACAGAATATAGAGACATACAGAATATAGAGACACACAGAATATAGAGACACACAGAATATAGAGACACACAGAATATAGAGACACACAGAATATAGAGACACACAGAATATAGAGACACATAGAATATAGAGACACACAGAATATAGAGACACACAGAATATAGAGACACACAGAATATAGAGACACACAGAATATAGAGACACACAGAATATAGAGACACACAGAATATAGAGACATACAGAATATAGAGACACGCATGAAGGAAACAAGGAAATTATAAGGGTACAGTTTTAAAAACAAAAATAATAAGTTCAAATCAGATTCAAGGCTATTTGCGGTATGTATTGAATCCATTTTCCACCCCTCTCCTGTGTTGTTGTCTAGGTATGACCTGATGGGTCAGTGCTGGAGAGAAAAGCCCTATGAGAGGCCCTCGTTTCAACAGATACTGGTCTCCCTCAACAGGATGCTGGAGGAGAGGAAGGTAAAACACACTTTATTTTTCACTCATTCATCTACTCCGTCATTGGTAATAAAAAACAACAACACATAGGACATTCAGCAGTAGGAAGTTCCAGTAGGAAGTAGGAAGTTCCAGTAGGAAGTAGGAAGTTCAAGTAGGAAGTTGAAGTAGGAAGTAGGAAGTTGAAGTAGGAAGTTGAAGTAGGAGGTAGGAAGTTGAAGTAGGAGGTAGGAAGTTGAAGTAGGAAGTTGAAGTTGGAAGTTGAAGTAGGAAGTAGGAAGTTGAAGTAGGAAGTTCCATTAGGAAGTAGGAAGTTACAGTAGGAGGTAGGAAGTTGAAGTAGGAAGTTACAGTAGGAAGTAGGAAGGTACAGTAGGAAGTAGGAAGTTACAGTAGGAAGTAGGAAGTTACAGTAGAGGTAGGAAGTTACAGTAGGAAGTAGGAAGTTACAGTAGGAGGTAGGAAGTTACAGTAGGAAGTAGGAAGTTACAGTAGGAGGTAGGAAGTTGCAGTAGGAAGTAGGAAGTTGATGTAGGAAGTTACAGTAGGAAGTTACAGTAGGAAGTTCCAGTAGGAAGTTGCAGTAGGATGTAGGAAGTTGAAGTAGGAAGTTCCAGTAGGAAGTTGCAGTAGGAAGTTACAGTAGGAAGTTCCAGTAGGAAGTAGGAAGTTACAGTAGGAAGTAGGAAGTTACAGTAGGAGGTAGGAAGTTGCAATAGGAAGTAGGAAGTTACAGTAGGAAGTTACAGTAGGAAGTAGGAAGTTACAGTAGGAAGTAGGAAGTTACAGTAGGAGGTAGGAAGTTGCAGTAGGAAGTAGGAAGTTGAAGTAGGAAGTTCCAGTAGGAAGTTGCAGTAGGAAGTTACAGTCGGAGGTTCCAGTAGGAAGTTACAGTAGGAAGTTACAGTAGGAAGTAGGAAGTTCCAGTAGTAAGTTGCAGTAGGAAGTTACAGTAGGTAGTTCCAGTAGGAAGTTACAGTAGGAAGTAGGAAGTTCCAGTAGGAAGTTGCAGTATGAAGTAGGAAGTTCCAGTAGGAAGTTGCAGTAGGAAGTTCCAGTAGGAAGTTACAGTAGGAAGTTACAGTAGGAAGTAGGAAGTTACAGTAGGAAGTTCCAGTAGGAAGTTCCAGTAGGAAGTAGGAAGTTACAGTAGGAAGTTCCAGTAGGAAGTAGTAGCCACACCGTAGGTACAGGGTATGACAGTCGCCCATCGCAAGCTTTCTCGATCAGTTAATTAAGTACAGAACCCTATTTCTCTTCCTGTTGTTTCTAGACATATGTCAACACCACCCTGTATGAGAAGTTCACCTATGCTGGTATCGACTGCTCCGCTGAGGAAGCTGGCTGACCTTGTGCTAAACCTAAAAACTACAGTATTTCACTACCACTGCGTTGTACGGAGAATTATAAAGTTACATGGTTTAAGAAATCCTCTTACAAGGGATTCACAGACTAGTATTTTGCACATATTGTGTATTCCAAGTTATGTGCTAACTTTTGTCCAATCATAAACTGACTTTCAAAACGGTAATCCTTGATGTTAAGTTGTTGTTGTTGTTGTTGTTGATGATTCTTCTGTTTTGATGAACCGTCCACCCTATTCCCCCATACTGTATAGTGCACTACCTAGGGGCCCTGGTCAAAAGTAGTGCACTGGAAAGGGAATAGTGCCATTTTGGACACAGGCTATGATAGTCGCTGGCTGACCGATAACAACAGTGTAACTGTTGACCTTACAGATGGAGGATCTTAATTTGAGCCAGTTTTCTACAGCTGAAAAATAATCCTGCAGCAACAGGAAATGTGAATTATTACGCGGGTTATTTTTCATTAGGTGCAAATCAAGTCTGACATTTTAAAGTGGAAATTACAAAATGTAGAAGCCTTTTTAAACCTTGAATAATACACTACAAGTTTGCATTTTCAGCTGTGTAGGAAAATTCCCAACAACAAAAAAGTGATCAAATGAAGAACCTACATCTGTATAGTGTAACATACATGGCAGCCTGCTGTAATATCAGATGTAAATGTCTTTAAGAAACCATTACTTAATTAAAAAATGGTATCCTTAAAATTAATAAAACGTTTTGTGATTAAATTCTTATCTGTGATGTATGACTTGTGTGATACTTAAAAAACAAAAAAATGTACAAAGAGATGACTGCAACAAAGCATACCACCTAATAATCAAGCAGTACACTATGATTTCATGACACAAGTCAGTAATACTGGAGTTATTCTGTCCAGATAGTTCAGGATAGGTCAGTGGTCCTGGGTTGAGTGTCCAGTAGAAATCCAGTCCATATCTGGCTGTTACCGCCACGGTCTCCTCGCAGGGTCTTCTGTTTGCTACAGGTCTGATCCTAGTCTCTGGGTCACTCTATGGTCTGGGTCCACAGGGCTGTCACTAGTCTCTGGTCCACAGGGCTGTCCCTAGTCTCTGGTCCACTCTATGGTCCGGCTCCACAGGGCTGTATCTAGTCCACAGGGCTGTCCCTAGTCTTTGGTCCACAGGGCTGTCACTAGTCTCTGGTCCACAGGGCTGTATCTAGTCCACAGGGCTGTCCCTAGTCTTTGGGTCACTCTGTGGTCTGAGTCCACAGGGCTGTCTCTGGTCCACAGGGCTGTCTCTAGTCCACAGGGCTGTCCCTAGTCTCTGGTCCACAGTGCTGTCACTAGTCTCTGGTCCACAGGGCTGTCACTAGTCTCTGGTCCACAGGGCTGTCCCTAGTCTCTGGTCCACAGGGCTGTCCCTAGTCTCTGGTCCACAAGTCTGTCACTAGTCTCTGGTCCACAGGGCTGTCCCTAGTCTCTGGTCCACAAGGCTGTCCCTAGTCTCTGGTCCACAGGGCTGTCCCTAGTCTCTGGTCCACAGGGCTGTCTCTGGTCCACAGGGCTGTCCCTAGTCTCTGGTCCACAGGGCTGTCCCTAGTCTTTGGTCCACAGGGCTGTCCCTAGTCTCTGGTCCACAGGGCTGTCTCTGGTCCACAGGGCTGTCCCTAGTCTCTGGTCCACAGGGCTGTCCCTAGTCTCTGGTCCACAGGGCTGTCACTAGTCTCTGGTCCACAGGGCTGTCCCTAGTCTCTGGTCCACAGGGCTGTCCCTAGTCTCTGGTCCACAGGGCTGTCCCTAGTCTCTGGTCCACAAGTCTGTCACTAGTCTCTGGTCCACAGGGCTGTCCCTAGTCTCTGGTCCACAGGGATGTCCCTAGTCTCTGGTCCACAAGGCTGTCACTAGTCTCTGGGTCACTCTGTGGTCTGAGTCCACAGGGCTGTCTCTGGTCCACAGGGCTGTCTCTAGTCCACAGGGCTGTCTCTGGTCCACAGGGCTGTCACTAGTCTCTGGTCCACAGGGCTGTCACTAGTCTCTGGTCCACAAGGCTGTCCCTAGTCTCTGGTCCACAGGCTATGATAGTCGCTGGCTGACCGATAACAACAGTGTAACTGTTGACCTTACAGATGGAGGATCTTAATTTGAGCCAGTTTTCTACAGCTGAAAAATAATCCTGCAGCAACAGGAAATGTGAATTATTACGCGGGTTATTTTTCATTAGGTGCAAATCAAGTCTGACATTTTAAAGTGGAAATTACAAAATGTAGAAGCCTTTTTAAACCTTGAATAATACACTACAAGTTTGCATTTTCAGCTGTGTAGGAAAATTCCCAACAACAAAAAAAGTGATCAAATGAAGAACCTACATCTGTATAGTGTAACATACATGGCAGCCTGCTGTAATATCAGATGTAAATGTCTTTAAGAAACCATTACTTAATTAAAAAATGGTATCCTTAAAATTAATAAAACGTTTTGTGATTAAATTCTTATCTGTGATTTATGACTTGTGTGATACTTAAAAAACAAAAAATGTACAAAGAGATGACTGCAACAAAGCATACCACCTAATAATCAAGCAGTACACTATGATTTCATGACACAAGTCAGTAATACTGGAGTCTGTCACTAGTCTCTGGTCCACAGGGCTGTCCCTAGTCTCTGGTCCACAAGGCTGTCCCTAGTCTCTGGTCCACAGGGCTGTCCCTAGTCTCTGGTCCACAGGGCTGTCTCTGGTCCACAGGGCTGTCCCTAGTCTCTGGTCCACAGGGCTGTCCCTAGTCTTTGGTCCACAGGGCTGTCCCTAGTCTCTGGTCCACAGGGCTGTCTCTGGTCCACAGGGCTGTCCCTAGTCTCTGGTCCACAGGGCTGTCCCTAGTCTCTGGTCCACAGGGCTGTCACTAGTCTCTGGTCCACAGGGCTGTCCCTAGTCTCTCTGGTCCACAGGGCTGTCCCTAGTCTCTGGTCCACAGGGCTGTCCTAGTCTCTGGTCCACAAGTCTGTCACTAGTCTCTGGTCCACAGGGCTGTCCCTAGTCTCTGGTCCACAGGGATGTCCCTAGTCTCTGGTCCACAAGGCTGTCACTAGTCTCTGGGTCACTCTGTGGTCTGAGTCCACAGGGCTGTCTCTGGTCCACAGGGCTGTCTCTAGTCCACAGGGCTGTCTCTGGTCCACAGGGCTGTCACTAGTCTCTGGTCCACAGGGCTGTCACTAGTCTCTGGTCCACAAGGCTGTCCCTAGTCTCTGGTCCATAGGGCTGTCCCTAGTCTCTGGTCCACAGGGCTGTCCCTAGTCTCTGGTCCACAGGGCTGTCTCTGGTCCACAGGGCTGTCCCTAGTCTCCGGTCCACAGGGCTGTCCCTAGTCTCTGGTCCACAGGGCTGTCCCTAGTCTCTGGTCCACAAGGCTGTCACTAGTCTCTGGTCCACAGGGCTGTCCCTAGTCTCTGGTCCACAAGGCTGTCCCTAGTCTCTGGTCCACAGGGCTGTCCCTAGTCTCTGGTCCACAGGGCTGTCCCTAGTCTCTGGTCCACAAGGCTGTCACTAGTCTCTGGACCACTCTATGGTCCGGCTCCACAGGGCTGTCTCTGGTCCACAGGGCTGTCTCTGGTCCACAGGGCTGTCTCTGGTCCACAGGGCTGTCCCTCACAGATCTCCCTCTGGGCAGAGATAATACACACCTCATATACCCTGAACGATGCGAAAGCTGCCGCCACGATACACGATCCTCCCAGGATATACCACCAGCTGAAGAAGCCGAAGGACACGCCCTTCACGATGCAGTACAGGCGAAACACACCAGGAAGATCATCGACACGATCTGAACACACACCGGCGGGCTGCTGGCCTCCTCACCCATAGAGGAAAAGTCTAGGCTGTACCACCGACTGGTAGGTCTGAACTGCAAGAGTTGGTGTCTCTCATGGGACAAAGGAGGCGCAAGTTTTGGCCCAAAGACAAGACTCTCGTTGGAAGACGATTGTCGCACCGTTAGCTACGAGGAATAAGTCAATCATGTACCAACCGACATGTCAGCATTAAACCTCCTCTTCGGTTAGACAGACAGAGACACACAGTCACTGAGCTCCACTGAGGTGAGAGGTACTGTAGAGGTGGGCTGTGAGTGCCTGGTCAGCTTTATATATTAGCCTACTGTTGTACATGGATCTGATTGATTAGACGAAACAACTCTCTTTTTAATTAGCTGTGGTGAGGATCAACCTTGACTTTAATCCATGTCGAGAACCTCTGAGGTGAATTTAAAAAAAAACACACTGGTGGATTAAAACACTGTGAGTGGCTGTCCATGGAGAGAACTCTTCCTACAGTGAGGTGTTTAGCATGTTAGCCTCTGTGCTATTTATCACCCATCTAATCACAGTGAGGTGTTAGCATGTTAGCCTCTGTGCTATTTATCACCCAACTAATCCCAGTGAGGGTTAGCATGTTAGCCTCTGTGCTATTTATCACCCATCTAATCACAGTGAGGGTTAGCATGTTAGCCTCTGTGCTATTTATCACCCATCTAATCACAGTGAGGGTTAGCATGTTAGCCTCTGTGCTATCTATTATCAATCTAATCACAGTGAGGGTTAGCATGTTAGCCTCTGTGCTATCTATTATCAATCTAATCACAGTGAGGGTTAGCATGTTAGCCTCTGTTCTATCTATTATCAATCTAATCACAGTTTGGGTTAGCACAGAGGCTAACATGCTATCTATTATCCATCTAATCACGGTGAGGGTTAGCATGTTAGCCTCTGTGCTATCTATTATCAATCTAACCGCAGTGTGGGTTAGCACAGAGGCTAACATGCTATCTATTATCCATCTAATCACGGTGAGGGTTAGCATGTTAGCCTCTGTGCTATCAATAATCCATCTAATCACAGATAGTGTATAAGTAAACTAAGCTAAACTAATGAGCTCAGAATAAGAGATTGACCCGCTGTGTATCTCTCAACAACAGATGTGCCCATTCTGTATCGCAAACAACACCAGTAGGCATGTACTGTTTAAAATCACCTTGTGAAAAGATAGAAACTTTTTTCTGGAAGGAATCAAAACTTTATTGTTTCTGGTGTAGTAATGTTTACATGGAATCATGAACAGTCAAACTAAATGTAAAAAAAAATTGTAAATAAGTGTCAGTGTCTAGTTGACAATATTATCATCGCTTTGTCGGTCAGACACTTTGTGTTGGTTATTGTAAACTGAACAGTCAAAGGTACAGACTGATGATTGGATAACAAACATGATTTTAGTGTTGCTAAAGTATCATAAATAGATATTCACTAGGCTAAGGATGCCAGCACAACAAGTTCATTGACATAGAAAGAAGTCCTCGTGGTGAAGTAATGAAAAACAGGATCATGATGGATGAACACCTGAAAGGACCAATGAAACTACAAAAAACCCGGCAATATCACATCTACATAAGTATTCAGACCCTTTGCGTAGTACTTTGTTGAAGCACCTTTGGCCGTGAAGACATCCTCCAGTCTTCTTGGGTTTGACGCTACAAGCTTGGCACACCTGTATTTGGAGAGTTTCTCCCATTCTTCTCTGCAGATCCTCTCAAACTCTGTCAGGTTGTAATGGGAGCTATTTTCAGGTCTCTCCAGAGATCGGGTTCAAGTCCGGGCTCCGCCTGGGCCACTCAAGGACATTCAGAGACTTGTCCCGAAGCCACTCCTGCGTTGTCTTGGCTGTGTGCTCAGGGTCGTTGTTCTGTTGGAAGGTGAACCTTCACCCCAGTTATAGAGGTCCTGAGTGCTCTGGAGCAGATTTTCATTAAGAATCTCTCTGTACTTTGTTCTGTTCATCTTTCCCTCGATTCTGACTAGTCTCCCAGTCCCTGTCGCTGAAAAACATCCCCACAGCCTGATGCTGCCACCACAATGCTTCACCGTAGAGATGGTGCCTGGTTTTCTCCAGACATAAGGCTTGGCATTCAGTCCAAAAAAATTAAATCTTGGTTTCATCAGACCAGAGAATGTTTAGGTGCCTTTTGGCAAACTCCAAGCGGGCTGTCATGTGCCTTTTACTGAGGAGTGGCTTCCGTCTGGCCGCTCTACCATAAAGGCCTGATTGGTGGAGTGCTGCAGAGATGGTTGTTCTTCTGGAAGGTTCTCCCATCTCCACAGAGGAACTCTGGAGCACTGTCAGAGTGACCATTGGGTTCTTGGTCACCTCCCTGACCAAGGCCCTTCATCCCTGATTGCTCAATTTGGCCGGGAGGCCAGCTCTAAACTTTTTCCATTTTAGAATGATGGAGGCCACTGTTTTCTTGGGGATCTTCAAAGCTACAGAAAATATTTGGTACCCTTCCCCAGATCCGTGCCTGGACACAATCCGGTATCGGAGCTCTACAGACAACGCCTTCGACCTCATGGTTTGGTTTTGCTCTGACAACTGTGGGACCTTATATAGACATGTGTGTGCCTTTCTAAATCATGTCCAATCAATTTAATTTACCACAGGTGGACTCCAATCAAGTTGTAGAAACATCTCAAGGATAATCCATGGAAACAGGATGCACCTGAGCTCAATTTCGAGTGTCATAGCAAAGGGTCTGAATACTTATGAAAATAAAGTATTTCTGTTTTTAATTTGTCATTATGGGATATTGTGATGTCATTCTGGGGTTATTGTGATGTCATTATGGGGTATTGTGAAGTAATTATGGGGTATTGTGATGTAATTATGGGGTATTGTGACGTAGATTGATTAGGAAAAGATGTATGTAATCCGTTTTAGAATAAGGCTGTAACGTAACAACATGTAGAAAAAGTCAAGGGGTCTGAATTTCGGATGAACTATATCGTGCACTGCCTTTGCCCATAGTCCAAAGGGTCCCATAGGGTCCTGGTCAACCATAGTGCACTGCCTTTGCCCATAGGGCCCCGTAGGGTCCCATAGAGCCCTGGTCAACAGTAGTGCACTAAATAAGGAATAGGATTCCATTCCTACGTTTTGATTTGACAGTCAGCCAGCCAGCTTGCCAGTCAATCAGTCAGTCAGTCAGCTGGCCAGTGAATAAGTCAGCCAGCTGGCCAGTGAATCAGTCAGCCAGCCAGCTGGCCAGTCAATCAGTCAGTCATCCAGCTGGCCAGTGAAACAGTCAGCTAGCCAGCTGGCCAGTGAATCAGTCAGCCAGCTGGCCAGTGAATCAGTCAGCCAGCCAGCTGGCCAGTCAATCAGTCAGTCAGTCAGCTGGCCAGTGAATCAGTCAGCCAGCTGGCCAGTGAATCAGTCAGCCAGCCAGCTGGCCAGTCAATCAGTCAGTCATCCAGCTGGCCAGTGAAACAGTCAGCTAGCCAGCTGGCCAGTGAATCAGCCAGCCAGCTGGCCAGTCAATCAGTCAGTCATCCAGCTGGCCAGTGAAACAGTCAGCTAGCCAGCTGGCCAGTGAATCAGTCAGCCAGCTGGCCAGTGAATGTCAGTCATCCAGCTGGCCAGTGAATGTCAGTCATCCAGCTGGCCAGTGAATGTCAGTCATCCAGCTGGCCAGTGAATCAGTCAGCCAGCCTGCCAGTAAGTCAGTTAGTAAGTAAGTGGTCCTAGTAGTCATACTCTCATATTGAACATAATCAACTCATGCAAACATTAGTTAGTCAGCTCCTCCTCTGTGATCTGGTGTTATAGAGAGAATGATTTAACGTGACAAACTACAGCAGAGTCTAGAAGTCTCTGCTACAGTGTTGATCGTACAAGTAGTAGAGTCTGTCCTCGCTACAGTGTGGATCCAGCCAGGCAGGCGTATCTGCAGGTAACAGGTTCTTGTACGGCTACCAGACGCACGGTGATGATGTGATCAAGCTTCAGAGGCATGTCTGCTGCTCACTGGACCCCTCCCACAGCGTATCCACGGCAACCTCCTGCCAGGCCATCGGCAGCTCCAGTGGTTCTGCTACGACACCTCAGTGACACATCCCAGACGTCATATCTTTCTGCAAGAGATAAATAAGTTACTAGAGAGTGAGAGGATGGAACTGATTCAACATTCAATTAATTTGTTTACAACAACACCTGTGACTGCGCTCCATTCGATGGTATGTCATGACAACTGTTCGGTCAAGACAGGTGCAAATCCCTGTATCAGCGGAGAATGAGTTTGCAGTAGGAAGTTACAGTAGGAAGTAGGAAGTTTGGCAAACTGAGCTGAGCTCCACCTTGGTGAGAGGGCTATCGCCACTCTCAAGGTCAACATACTAACACACCTAGCCTGATGGCCTGCTAATACACACTGGCTGTCAGCCTATTAGGCACAAGGTACACCCAGAGAACTCACAGCCAGGTTGCTAGGCAACAGCCTTCCTTCCAGGGGCCAGTAGAAGGGTAGCACCAAGACCTACAGTCGTCCTGGTCTTTATTTCTGCCTCATGTGTGCAGCTGTATTTGTTTATTTTCTGTTGCCTAGGAGATCTATACTACACAAGAGCTGGACTGAAGGAACACATATAATCCCGCAGGCCATTCCCCCATATTCCCCCATTCCCCCATATTCCCCCATTCCCCCATATTCCCCCATCACTCCTCTTGTCTGAATCTTTCCCCTGAGCCAGCATAAGGCCAAATGAGAAGGACTCACAGGAGCTGGCAGAAGACATCTGTCTGTCACTGCCGTGTACTGGCGACCAGAACCAGACTGATCCCATCTCCCTGCCGTTTACTGGAGACCAGAACCAGACTGATCCCATCTCCCTGCCGTTAATGGAGACCAGAACCAGACTGATCCCATCTCCCTGCCGTGTACTGGAGACCAGAACCAGACTGATCCCATCTCCCTGCCGTTAATGGCGACCAGAACCAGACTGATCCCATCTCCCTGCCGTTAATGGAGACCAGAACCAGACTGATCCCATCTCCCTGCCGTGTACTGGAGACCAGAACCAGACTGATCCCATCTCCCTGCCGTGTACTGGAGACCAGAACCAGACTGATCCCATCTCCCTGCCGTGTACTGGAGACCAGAACCAGAATGATCCCATC
>NC_088222.1:4338728-4368728 GCF_036934945.1 Oncorhynchus masou masou | reverse complement strand
GTATGAACACAAACAGAGTCTGTTTACCCTGCAGTATGGACACAAACAGAGTCTGTTTACCCGGCAGTATGGACACAAACACAGTATGTTTACCCTGCAGTATGAACACAAACAGAGTCTGTTTACCCTGCAGTATGGACACAAACAGAGTCTGTTTACCCTGCAGTATGGACACAAACACAGTATGTTTACCCTGCAGTATGAACACAAACACAGTCTGTTTACCCTGCAGTATGGACACAAACAGAGTCTGTTTACCCTGCAGTATGAACACAGTCTGTTTACCCTGCAGTATGACCACAAACACAGTCTGCTTACCCTGCAGTATGGACACAAACACAGTCTGTTTACCCTGCAGTATGGACACAAACACAGTCTGTTTACACTGCAGTATGAACACATAGTCTGTTTACCCTGCAGTATGAATACAGTCTGTTTACCCTGCAGTATGAACACAAACAGAGTCTGTTTACCCTGCAGTATGGACACAAACAGAGTCTGTTTACCCGGCAGTATGGACACAAACACAGTATGTTTACCCTGCAGTATGAACACAAACAGAGTCTGTTTACCCTGCAGTATGGACACAAACAGAGTCTGTTTACCCTGCAGTATGGACACAAACACAGTATGTTTACCCTGCAGTATGAACACAAACAGAGTCTGTTTACCCTGCAGTATGAACACAAACAGAGTCTGTTTACCTGCAGTATGGACACAGTCTGTTTACCCTGCAGTATGAACACAAACAGAGTCTGTTTACCCTGCAGTATGGACACAGTCTGTTTACCCTGCAGTATGGACACAAACAGAGTCTGTTTACCCTGCAGTATGAACACAAACAGAGTCTGTTGGTGATAACATGAATAACATTTTCTCAACAACATGCTACACAACCCGTATCCCACTCTGGTAATAATACAACCACACAGTGATGCTATGGAGACCAACAACTGTGCATGGCATCAAATGCACGATCTAAGCCAAAGACATACAAGCCAAACGACCGGCATGTATCCCGATCTTGTAGATATAATTGAATTGTATAAACTTCATTGATGGACAGTTTGAAATGTCCCCAGCATAGGACACATACAGGGACAACTCCATCAATACAACCAGGACAATACAACCAGGACAGACCAGGACAATATAACCTGACCATCAGACTACAGGACAGACCAGGACAATACAACCAGGACAGACCAGGACAATACAACCAGACTGTCAGACTACAGGACAGACCAGGACAGACCAGGACAGACCAGGACAATACAACCAGGACAGACCAGGACAATACAACCAGGACAGACCAGGACAATATAACCAGACTGTCAGACTACAGGACAGACCAGGACAGACCAGGACAGACCAGGACAATACAACCAGACTGTCAGGCTACAGGACAGACCAGGACAATACAACCAGGACAGACCAGGACAATACAACCAGGACAGACCAGGACAATACAACCAGGACAGACCAGGACAATATAACCAGACTGTCAGACTACAGGACAGACCAGGACAGACCAGGACAATACAACCACTGTCAGACTACAGGACAGACCAGGACAATACAACCAGGACAGACCAGGACAACACAACCAGGACAGACCAGGACAGACCAGGACAATACAACCAGGACAGACCAGGACAATACAACCAGGACAGACCAGGACAGACCAGGACAATACAACCAGACTGTCAGACTACAGCACAGATACTACGGGTTACTACCGTCCCTGTGTTCCATTGATTATTTACATTTTTTATTTAACTAGGCATCCTTGAGATGTTTCTACAACTTGATTGGAGTACACCTGTGGTAAATTCAATCGATTGGACATGACTTGGAAAGGCACACACCCGTCTATATAAGGTCTCACAGTTGACAGTGCATGTCAGAGCAAAAACCAAGCCATGAGGTTGAAGAAATTGTCTGTAGAGCTCCAAGACAGGATTGTGTTGAGGCACAGATCTGGGGAAGGGTACCCAAAAACTTTTTGTAGCATTGAAAGTCTTCAAGAACACAGTGGCATCCATCATTCTTAAATGGAAGAAGTTTGGAACCACCAAGACTCTTCTTAGAGCTGGCCCCGGGCCAAACTGAGCAATTGGGGGAGAAGGGCCTTGGTCAAGGAGGTGACCAAGAACCTGATGGTCACTCTGATAGAGCTCAATAGTTCCTCTCTGGAGATGGGAGAACCTTCCAGAAGGACAACCATCTCTGCAGCACTCCACCAATCAGGCCTTTATGGTAGCGTGGCCAGACGGAAGCCACTCCTCAGTAAAAGGCACATGACAGCCCGCTTGGAGTTTGCCAAAAGGCACCTAAAGTACTCTCAGACTATGAGAAACAAGATTCTCTGGTCTGATGAAACCAAGATTGAACTCTTTGGCTTGAATGCCAAGTGTCACGTCTGGAGGAAACCTGGTACCATCTCTATGGTGAAGCATGGTGGTGGCAGCATCATGCTGTGGGGATGTTTTTCAGCTGCAGGGACTGGAAGACTAGTCAGGATCGAGGGAAAGATGAATGGAGCAAAGTACAGAGAGATCCTTGATGTAAACCTGCTTCAGAGCACTCAGGACCTCAGATTGGGGTGAAGGTTCACCTTCTAACAGGACAATGACCCTAAAAACACAGCCAAGACAATGCAGGAGTGGCTTCGGGACAAGTCTCTGAATGTGAGTGGCCAGCCAGAGCCCTGACTTCAACCCGATTGAACATCTCTGGATAGACCTGAAATTAGCTGTGCAGTGACATTCCCCATCCAACCTGCCTTGAGCTTGAGAGGCCCTGCAGAGAAGAATGGGAGAATCTCCCCAAATACAGGTGCCAAGCTTCTAGCGTCATTCCCAAGAAGACTCGAGACTGTAATCACTGCCAAAGGTGCTTCAACAAAGAACTAAGTAAAGGGTCTGAATACATATTTTTTAAATATTTATATGCTGAAACAGGAAAGGGCCTTCATATACTGCTGCCACAAAGTTGTAAGCACAGAATTGTCTAGAATGTCATTGTATGCTGTAGCGTTAAGATTTCCCTTCACTGGACCTGAGGGGCCCGAACCATGAAAAAATAGCCCCAGACCATTACTCCTCCTCCTCCACCAAACTTTACAGTTGGCACTATGCATCCGGGCAGGTAGCCTTCTCCTGCATCTGTCAGACTGCCAGATGGTGAAGTGTGATTCATCACTCTAGAGAACGTGTTTCCACTGCTCCAGAGTCCAATGGCTGCGAGATTTAAACCACTCCAGCCGATGCTTGGTATTGCTCATGGTGATCTTAGGCTTGTGTGCGGCTGCTCGGCCATGGAAACCCATTTCATGAAGCTCCCGACGAACAGTTATTGTGCTGACGTTGCTTCCAGAGGCAGTTTGGAACTCGGTAGTGAGTGTTGCAACATGTCTTTAGAGAGAGAAAGTTCTCTTATTCTCCAGTAACAGAGGAAGTCCTTAACATGTCTCTAGAGAGAGAAAGTCCTCTTATTCTCCAGAGAGAGAATGGCACTTCTTCAGAACATACGCCCACTACATGAACCCAGCTAGCACCCTGTGTGTTTATGTTGCAGTAGCCTGTCAGGCAGGTTAGATCTGATTAAGAGAGGATTGATCAAGTCGGTTTGAATTAATAAGTAATTCATATTTTATTATGCGCAGTAAACACATGTGTTTGTTTCAGTAAAGTTTACATTCCTCTTTACGGACACCAGCAACAAGCAAAAAGGTTTCATTTCCAGTTGGGGACTGTTCCTGACTGGGAACACTCTTGTCACTTCAAAACAGGGACCACAATGGGATAAAATCCTCATTGATTGTCAAATGCCTGTCAATTTAACATCTATATACAGTTTACATATTTATTGTCTCTTAACTGACACGCATAGATGTTTTAAAGTTCATCAAAAGCAATCAATACTACAGACCCACAGAAAACCACAGCAGTGAATTTTCCATCAACATTTCCTGCCTGTAGGGACCATCAATCATTTGAATGTGTGTCTCGACTGACAGGAGATGATCTCATTCAGAGCCTGAATGATCTGAATTTTAGACGGATGGAGCTCCTCACTATGTGCCTCATTTCAGAGTCGTAGGTCCATAGGATCTCTGGTGTAAAGTAGTGCACTATATAGGGTTCCATAGGGCTCTGGGGTAAAGTAGTGCACTATATAGGGAATAGGGTTCCATAGGGCTCTGGTCTAAAGTAGTGCACTATATAGGGAATAGGGTTCCATAGGGTTCTGGTCTAAAGTAGTGCACTATATAGGGAATAGGGTTCCATAGGGCTCTGGTCTAAAGTAGTGCACTATATAGGGAATAGGGTTCCATAGGGTTCTGGTCTAAAGTAGTGCACTATATAGGGAATAGGGTTCCATAGGGCTCTGGTCTAAAGTAGTGCACTATATAGGGAATAGGGTTCCATAGGGCTCTGGTCTAAAGTAGTGTACTATATAGGGAATAGGGTTCCATAGGGCTCTGGTCTAAAGTAGTGCACTATATAGGGAATAGGGTTCCATAGGGCTCTGGTCTAAAGTAGTGCACTATATAGGGAATAGGGTTCCATAGGGCTCTGGTCTAAAGTAGTGCACTATATAGGCAATAGGGTTCCATAGGGCTCTGGTCTAAAGTAGTGCACTATATAGGGAATAGGGTCCCATAGGGCTCTGGTCTAAAGTAGTGCACTATATATAGGGAATAGGGTACCATAGGGCTCTGGTCTAAAGTAGTGCACTATATAGGGAATAGGGTTCCATAGGGCTCTGGTCTAAAGTAGTGCACTATATAGGGAATAGGGTACCATAGGTCTCTGGTCTAAAGTAGTGCACTATATAAGGAATAGGGTTCCATAGGGCTCTGGTCTAAAGTAGTGCACTATATAGGGAATAGGGTTCCATAGGGCTCTGGTCTAAAGTAGTGCACTATATAGGGAATAGGGTTCCATAGGGCTCTGGTCTAAAGTAGTGCACTATATATAGGGAATAGGGTTCCATAGGACTCTGGTCTAAAGTAGTGCACTACATAGGGAATAGGGTTCCATTTGGGACCCATCCTCAGTCTCCCTCACCCGCTCCGCCGGGTCTGGTGAAACAGGATTATACAGGGATCTCACAATCCAGGAGAAGATTTTACTCCATTATGGCTCAAAAGTATTAGGTTAAAGTTGAACCCATAAGAATTCCACCATTCATGCCTATAACACAGAAGCCGAATATATACATATATTCAATTAGTAAAGCTAACTTTAATAAGGTGTGAAGCCACTCTATGTCGCTTAATTATATATTAAACCTGTTCAAAATCTCTTGATTGAAATCAAACAACATGAATCACTGTATTCAGGAGATTGGATCAAACAGTAAACTCCCTGAACGTACAGTACAATTTACAACAGGCACCCACCATGAGATAGATAGAACACTGTCATCCTCAACCTATCACATCAAAGACCGTCACAGAGACAGCATGACCCTGGGTAACCTTAACCCTAACCTGAAACTGACTCTACACAGAGATGACAGAGAGACACTGTCTCAGGAAGACATAACATCACCTTAAAGGTGAAAGGTCAGCTACCTGCACCATGACCCTGGGAAATCCTAACCCTAACCTGACAGTGACCCCAAAGCCGTGACAGAGACAAACAACAGTGGTCTGGCACACTGCAGGTGGGTTAGTAACAGACAACAGGGCCATACATACCCTGACTACCCTAACCCTGACTACCCTAACCCTGACTACCCTAACCCTGACTACCCTAACCCTGACTATATTAATGGTTTAAACCCTCTGGGTTGTTGCCATGATCTTCTCCTCAATCACAGTAACCTGAACTAGATATTAGCTACGTTAAGCCAACACCTAGTGTTCTCCTCAATCACATTAACCTGAACTAGATTGTAGCTACGTTAACCCAACACCTAGTGTTCTCCTCAAGATGTTCTGAGTCCATTAGGGGCTAAGGTGCTGGACTGACAGTACATGGATCAAGCCCTGGTTACTTCACAACTAAGGAATACTGTAGACTACACCTGGCTCAAAACAAGGCTACAATACCACCTGGCTCAAAACAAGGCTACAACACCACCTGGCTCAAAACCAGGCTACAACACCACCTGGCTCAAAACAAGGCTACAACACCACCTGCATCAAAACAAGGCAACAACACTTGGCACAAAACAAGGCTACAAAACCAGGCTCAAAACAAGGCTACAACACTTGGTTCAAAACAAGGCTCACTCAAAGGCATGATCAATGAGTTAGCCAGCTGGCTGACTAAGTAGTTATATATATTTTTTGACTAAGTAGTTATATAGTTATATAAGCCTATTAAAACAAACAAGGTTATTTTTAAACTTTGTTAAGTCCTTTGAGTGTGCGGTTGGAAAGTAGTGGATGGATACAGTACTCCCCCCTTCCCCTGGTTCGTCAGTGTTTAATAAAGCATGGGACTGCTCGACAACACACACACACACACACACACACACACACACACACACACACACACACACACACACACACACACACACACACACACACACACACACACACACGTGTGTGTGGTGACAGGTTTGAACATGCTCCAGGGTGAATTATTGATGTCTTGCTGAGGGCACAGTGGAACCTAAATAGAGACAGAGAGACAGAGGCAGGGGATAGAGAGAGAAGAGAGAGAGAGAAGAGAGAGAGAGACAGAGAGAGAGAGGGGATAGAGAGAGAGAGGAGAGAGAGGGGAGAGAGAGAGAGAGAGAGAGAGAGGGGATAGAGATAGGGGGATAGATAGAGAGAGAGAGAGAGAGAGAGAGAGAGAGAGAGAGAGAGAGGGGATAGAAAGATAGGGGGATAAAGAGAGAGAGAGAGAGAGAGAAGAGACGGAGAGAGAAGAGAGAGTGAGAGAGACAGAGAGAGGAGAGAGAGAGGAGAGAGAGAGGGGGGGGTAGAGGGACGGAGGATGAAGATAGAGAATGAGGATAGAGAGAGTGAGAGAGAAGAGAGAGAGAGTGAGAGAGGGGGATAGAGAGAGAGAGTGAGTGAGAGAGGGGGATAGAGAGAGAGAGAGAGAGAGGGGGGGTAGAGGGAGGGAGGATGAAGATAGAGAATGAGGATAGAGAGAGAGAGAGAGGAGAAAGATAGGGAGTCAAAAAAGAGGAGAGAACTCTCACGGTCGCCATGCGGTGACAGGCTGCCGGCCATGGAACAAAGGGCATCATCCTGGATATCATGGTGACACCATGGTGGAACAGGTTCGGGACTCGTTCCAAACAGCACCCTATTCCCTATATATTGCACTTCTTCTGATCTGAGCCCTGTTGGTCCCCTATGGGCCCTGGTTAAAAGTAGTGCACTGTAAATGGAATAAGGATCCATTTGGGCAGCTCACCAGAGCATTGGCAGATCAGATGTATCTGCATTATTCAAAGGCTGAACTGAGGACGATACTGCTGCTGTACTCTGACACCCATTATCAAACTGACACCCATTATCTGTTATCAGACTGACACCCATCATCTGTTACTACACTCTGACACCCGTCAGCTAGTTATCAGACTGACACCCGTCACCCAGTTACCAGACTGACACCCGTCACCTAGTTACCAGACTGACACCCGTCAGCTGTTACCAGACTGACACCCGTCAGCTGTTACCAGACTGACACCCGTCACCGAGTTACCAGACTGACACCCATCACCAAGTTACCTAGTTACCAGACAGACACCCGTCACCGAGTTACCAGACTGACACCCGTCACCTAGTTACCAGACTGACACCCGTCAGCTGTTACCAGACTGACACCCGTCACCGAGTTACCTAGTTACCAGACTGACACCCGTCACCTAGTTACCAGACTGACACCCGTCACCTAGTTACCAGACTGACACCCGTCACCGAGTTACCTAGTTACCAGACTGACACCCGTCAGCTGTTACCAGACTGACACCCGTCACCGAGTTACCTAGTTACCAGACTGACACCCGTCACCTAGTTACCAGACTGACACCCGTCACCTGTTACCAGACTGACACCCGTCACCTAGTTACCTAGTTACCAGACTGACACCCGTCACCTAGTTACCAGACTGACACCCGTCAGCTGTTACCAGACTGACACCCGTCACCGAGTTACCTAGTTACCAGACTGACACCCGTCACCTAGTTACCAGACTGACACCCGTCACCTAGTTACCAGACTGACACCCGTCACCTAGTTACCTAGTTACCAGACTGACACCCGTCAGCTGTTACCAGACTGACACCCGTCACCGAGTTACCTAGTTACCAGACTGACACCCGTCACCGAGTTACCTAGTTACCAGACTGACACCCGTCACCTAGTTACCAGACTGACACCCGTCACCTGTTACCAGACTGACACCCGTCACCTAGTTACCTAGTTACCAGACTGACACCCGTCACCTAGTTACCAGACTGACACCCGTCAGCTGTTACCAGACTGACACCCGTCACCGAGTTACCTAGTTACCAGACTGACACCCGTCACCTAGTTACCAAACTGACACCCGTCACCTAGTTACCAAACTGACACCCGTCACCTAGTTACCAGACTGACACCCGTCAGCTGTTACCAGACTGACACCCGTCACCGAGTTACCTAGTTACCAGACTGACACCCGTCACCTGTTACCAGACTGACACCCGTCACCTAGTTACCTAGTTACCAGACTGACACCCGTCAGCTGTTACCAGACTGACACCCGTCTGTTACCAGACGAGTTACCTAGTTACCAGACTGACACCCGTCACCGTTACCAGAGTTACCTAGTTACCAGACTGACACCCGTCACCTAGTTACCAGACTGACACCCGTCACCTGTTACCAGACTGACACCCGTCACCTAGTTACCTAGTTACCAGACTGACACCCGTCACCTAGTTACCAGACTGACACCCGTCAGCTGTTACCAGACTGACACCCGTCACCGAGTTACCTAGTTACCAGACTGACACCCGTCACCTAGTTACCAAACTGACACCCGTCACCTAGTTACCAAACTGACACCCGTCACCTAGTTACCAGACTGACACCCGTCAGCTGTTACCAGACTGACACCCGTCACCGAGTTACCTAGTTACCAGACTGACACCCGTCACCTGTTACCAGACTGACACCCGTCACCTAGTTACCAAACTGACACCCGTCACCTAGTTACCAGACTGACACCCGTCAGCTGTTACCAGACTGACACCCGTCACCTAGTTACCAGACTGACACCCGTCACCTAGTTACCAGACTGACACCCGTCACCTGTTTTTTTCCAAGCGATAAACTTTGTCGGACCCCGAAACAGCACCCTATTCCTCATAGTACTACTGTTCACCAGGGCGCTCCTTAAACTGCTTGTAGTGGTGACTAAGAGCAGGTTTGACAGGTGGAAGGTCATACTGTGGGTCATAGGTCAATTAGCGTCCGCCTCCGGATCACCTGACTTTTCATGTCAGCGTGACACCCGGCAAGGCAGCCATTACAATGAGCAGTGTTCCTTGTAATACCCCGAGTCCAAGAGGGCCCGGACTCCCGATCTAATGTCTAATATATTGTTACAGTTACTCCGCAGGACAGTATGGTAGCCTAGTAATTCAGTAACTTCCCAACATTTTCAGAAAATGACAGGAATTTTCCGCAATAGGAATTCCGTCACCGATGCGAGTCTGAAAAACTCCCAAGACGTTCCTTATCCTCTAATGCAGGGGATGCTCAACTACTGTTTGAGATAATCCGGTGAGACAGACTTCCTAGGTGACAACGGTTTCCTAGGTGACAACGGTTTCCTAGGTGACAACGGTTTCCTAGGTGACAACGGTTTACTAGGTGACAACGGTTTCCTAGGTGACAACGGTTTCCTAGGTGACAACGGTTTACTAGGTGACGACGGTTTCCTAGGTGACAACGGTTTCCTAGGTGACAACGGTTCAGAAGGATATTGTCATGTCTCAGCATACTGTAGTAACAACCCGTGTGAACCCAAACTGTGGTAATTGTTCACGGCCATCTTGTTGGTGCCAGTGTATTAATAGATGCCAAGGGAAGCCAGGATTACTCAAAAAAATAAATAAATGTATCTTTCATCTCTCTGAGATTTCATACATTTCTGTAAATTCGCAAGTGGCTTAATCTCACCAGAGAAATCATCTGACCATGTATCTGATGCTGTCTCAGTATGTGTAGACCATGTATCTGATGCTGTCTGGACAGTGAAACAGCACCTCTCTGTCTCAGTATGTGTAGACCATGTATCTGATGCTGTCTCAGTATGTGTAGACCATGTATCTGATGCTGTCTGGACAGTGAAACAGCATCTCTCTGTCTCAGTATGTGTAGACCATGTATCTGATGCTGTCTCAGTATGTGTAGACCATGTATCTGATGCTGTCTCAGTATGTGTAGACCATCTATCTGATGCTGTCTCAGTATGTGTAGACCATGTATCTGATGCTGTCTGGACAGTGAAACAGCATCTCTCTGTCTCAGTATGTGTAGACCATGTATCTGATGCTGTTGCTGATGATGTTGCGGCCGTAGTGTTTGATTGATTGACGCCAGAAAGCATTTGGCCTGACTTGATGAAAACAATTAGCCAATCAGTGCTGAGCTGTTGCATTTTTATTTTACTAGGCAAGTCAGTTAACAACAAATTCTTACTTTCAACAACCGCTTAGGAACAGTGGGTTAACTGCCTTGTTCAGGGGCAGAAGGACAGATTTGTACCTTGTCAGCTTGGGGATTTGAACTTTAACCTTTCGGTCACTAGTCCAACGCTCTAACCACTAGGCTACCCTGCAGTTACAGTGCATTCCATATTTGCTTTGTGGACTTCATCACACAGATTGTTGTTCTTCGGTTTTGTGATGAAACATGTGGTTGAATTTATTCTGGTGCTGTGTGACTGTTGTCTTTTTGTTGTATATCACGGGTCTTATTGTATATCACAGGGGCGTATGAACCAATGGGTTATAAAGCAAACAACACAAATATCACTACATTGGTTATTATATGAATCTGTTTTTACTGGTCTTGTTTGCTGAGTGATATTACCCACTGGCACTGCTTCTCGTTCCTAAAAAAGACTGTCTGGGTCTGTTGAGTGTGGCTGATGTACATACAGTTACAGCAGACCCAGAGTACTCACCCATGCTGGTGGGGAAGATATCCTCGTTGTTGATCTGGACCTCGATCCAGTCCATCAGCAAGTTCATGTACTTGGGAGCCGGTAGAGCCGTTGGTTTCTTGTACTTGTGATCGTCCTGCCATCGGTACTCATACCTAGGACCTCCGGACATGACGGGACAACTCTTCTCCGTGCAGAACTCACACACCGTCCCGTAGATGAGGTTGATCCTGTTGAAGAAGTCAACCACGTGCATGGCCACCCAGTCGTTCAGATCCTCCCCGTGGGGCAGAGCAACCGCCGCCCGTAGGTCAACCCCGGAGCTCAGCGACACCTGGGCCTTTTTATGCAGCTCGAAACGCTGTGTCCCCGGCTCAAACCTACGCTTGGGGCGGAAGGTCTTGTCCTTGTTGAAGACCTGCTTCAGGGTGATGGACATGTTGCCGGGGACGGGGGCAAGTGGGGCGAAGACTCGGGCCGGGGGGGAGAGGAGGTCCAGGGACGAGGACCGGGGGAGCGGAGAGGAGGGGGAAAGCGGGGATTTGTTAACCAGCCGAGTGAGGGTTGGGGACCCAAGGACGGAACCAACGGTACCAATAGTCGGTTCTGGAGGAGCAGGAAGTACAGGAGGAGGAGGAGCAGCAGGTTGAGATGAGGAAGAGGGATACAGCAGGGCAACGTTTACTGTTTGGAGTGTCGCATCAGGACCTCTTTTTCTGTGTGAAGCAAAGAAGAGAAAGACATGGATTAGACATTACATTTGACATTATAGTTATTTAGTTGATGATCTTATCCCCAATTGTAGTGTTTGTTTGTGTAACAGTATAGACTTTACGTCCGTCCCCTCGCCATGGCGTCACCGATTGAAACGCCACTAGCGCGCACCACCGCTAACTAGCTAGCAATTTCACATCGGCTACATTTGCTTAAAGCTTTAAATGACAGAGATCATGATTGAGCATTGAATAAGGTGTTGAACAAGGTGTTGACAGACGGCGTGTTGAACAAGGTGTTGACAGACGGCGTGTTGAACAGGGTGTTGACAGACAGGGTGTTGAACAAGGTATTGAACAAGGTGTTGACAGACAGGGTGTTGAACAAGGTATTGAACAGGGTGTTGACAGACAGGGTGTTGAACAAGGTATTGAACAAGGTGTTGACAGACAGGGTGTTGACAGACAGGGTGTTGAACAAGGTATTGAACAAGGTGTTGACAGACAGGGTGTTGAACAAGGTATTGACCAAGGTGTTGGCAGGGTGTTGGACAAGGTGTTGGACAGGGTGTTGAACAAGGTGTTGACAGACAGGGTGTTGAACAAGGTATTGAACAGGGTGTTGACAGACAGGGTGTTGAACAAGGTGTTGAACAAGGTGTTGGACAGGGTGTTGGACAGGGTGTTGAACAAGGTGTTGACAGACAGGGTGTTGAACAAGGTATTGACCAAGGTGTTGGCAGGGTGTTGGACAAGGTGTTGGACAGGGTGTTGAACAAGGTGTTGACAGACAGGGTGTTGAACAAGGTATTGAACAAGGTGTTGGGCAGGGTGTTGAACAAGGTGTTGACAGACAGGGTGTTGACAGACAGGGTGTTGAACAAGGTATTGAACAAGGTGTTGACAGACAGGGTGTTGACCAAGGGGTTGACCAAGGGGTTGGCAGAGAGGGTGTTGACCAAGGGGTTGACCAGGGTGTTGACAGACAGGGTGTTGAACAAGGTATTGAACAAGGTGTTGACAGACAGGGTGTTGACCAAGGGGTTGACCAAGGGGTTGGCAGACAGGGTGTTGACCAAGGGGTTGACCAGGGTGTTGACAGACAGGGTGTTGAACAAGGTATTGAACAAGGTGTTGACAGACAGGGTGTTGACCAAGGGGTTGACCAAGGGGTTGGCAGGGTGTTGAACAAGGTGTTGGACATGGTGTTGGACAGGGTATTGGACAGGGTATAAAACAAGGTGTTGACAGACAGGCTGTTGACCAAGGGGTTGAACAAGGGGTTGACCAAGGGGTTGGCAGGGTGCTGAACAAGGTGTTGGACAGGGTGTTGGACAGGGTATTAAACAAGGTGTTGACCAAGGTGTTGGCAGGGTGTTGAATAAGGTGTTGACCAAGGTGTTGAATAAGGTGTTGACCAAGGTGTTGGCAGGGTGTTGAACAAGGTGTTGAACAAGGTGTTGAACAAGGTGTTGACCAAGGTGTTGACAGACAGGATGTTGAACAAGGTGTTGAACAAGGTGTTGACAGGGTGTTGAACAAGGTGTTGACAGGGTGTTGACCAAGGTGTTGAACAAGGTTTTGACCAAGGTGTTGAACAAGGTGTTGGCAGGGTGTTGAACAAGGTGTTGAACAAGGTGTTGGCAGGGTGTTGAACAAGGTGTTGACCAAGGTGTTGACCAAGGTGTTGGCAGGGTGTTGAACAAGGTGTTGACAGACAGGCTGTTGAACAAGGTGTTGAACAAGGTGTTGACCAAGGTGTTGAACAGGGTGTTGAACAAGATTTTGACAGATAGGCTGTTGAACAAGGTGTTGGACAAGGTGTTGAACAAGGTGTTGACAGACAAGGTGTTGACAGACAGGGTGTTGAACAAGGTATTGAACAAGGTATTGACAGAAAGGGGATTGAACAAGGTATTGAACAGGGTGTTGACAGACAGGGTGTTGACAGACAGGGTGTTGACAGACAGGGTGTTGAACACGGTGTTGACAGACAGGGTGTTGAACAAGGTATTGAACAAGGTGTTGACAGACAGGGTGTTGAATAAGGTGTTGAACAAGGTGTTGACAGACAGGGTGTTGAACAAGGTATTGAACAAAGTGTTGACAGACAGGGTGTTGAACAATGTATTGAACAGGGTGTTGACAGACAGGGTGTTGACAGACAGGGTGTTGACAGACAGGGTGTTGAACACGGTGTTGACAGACAGGGTGTTGAACAAGGTATTGAACAAGGTATTGACAGAAAGGGGGTTGAACAAGGTATTGAACAGGGTGTTGACAGACAGGGTGTTGAACAAGGTATTGAACAAGGTGTTGACAGACAGGGTGTTGACCAAGGGGTTGACCAAGGGGTTGGCAGGGTGTTGAACAAGGTGTTGGACATGGTGTTGGACAGGGTATTGGACAGGGTATAAAACAAGGTGTTGACAGACAGGCTGTTGACCAAGGGGTTGAACAAGGGGTTGACCAAGGGGTTGGCAGGGTGCTGAACAAGGTGTTGGACAGGGTGTTGGACAGGGTATTAAACAAGTTGTTGACCAAGGTGTTGGCAGGGTGTTGAATAAGGTGTTGACCAAGGTGTTGAATAAGGTGTTGACCAAGGTGTTGGCAGGGTGTTGAACAAGGTGTTGAACAAGGTGTTGACCAAGGTGTTGACAGACAGGATGTTGAACAAGGTGTTGAACAAGGTGTTGACAGGGTGTTGAACAAGGTGTTGACAGGGTGTTGACCAAGGTGTTGAACAAGGTTTTGACCAAGGTGTTGAACAAGGTGTTGGCAGGGTGTTGAACAAGGTGTTGAACAAGGTGTTGGCAGGGTGTTGAACAAGGTGTTGACCAAGGTGTTGACCAAGGTGTTGGCAGGGTGTTGAACAAGGTGTTGACAGACAGGCTGTTGAACAAGGTGTTGAACAAGGTGTTGACCAAGGTGTTGAACAGGGTGTTGAACAAGATTTTGACAGACAGGCTGTTGAACAAGGTGTTGGACAAGGTGTTGAACAAGGTGTTGACAGACAAGGTGTTGAACAAGGTATTGAACAAGGTATTGACAGAAAGGGGATTGAACAAGGTATTGAACAAAGTGTTGACAGACAGGGTGTTGAACAATGTATTGAACAGGGTGTTGACAGACAGGGTGTTGAACAAGGTATTGGACAGGGTGTTGAATAAGGTGTTGAACAAGGTGTTGACAGACAGGGTGTTGAACAAGGTATTGAACAAAGTGTTGACAGACAGGGTGTTGAACAAGGTATTGAACAAAGTGTTGACAGACAGGGTGTTGAACAATGTATTGAACAGGGTGTTGACAGACAGGGTGTTGAACAAGGTGTTGGACAGGGTGTTGAATAAGGTGTTGAACAAGGTGTTGACAGACTGGGTATTGACAGACAGGGTGTTGACAGACAGGGTGTTGAACAAGGTATTGAACAAGGTGTTGACAGACAGGGTGTTGAACAAGGTATTGAACAGGGTGTTGACAGACAGGGTGTTGAACAAGGTATTGAACAAGGTGTTGACAGACAGGGTGTTGAACAAGGTATTGAACAAGGTGTTGACAGACAGGGTGTTGAACAAGGTATTGACCAAGGTGTTGGCAGGGTGTTGGACAAGGTGTTGGACAGGGTTTGAACAATGTGTTGACAGACAGGGTGTTGAACAAGGTATTGAACAGGGTGTTGACAGACATTGGGTTGACAGACAGGGTGTTGAACAAGGTATTGAACAAGGTGTTGAGAAAGGTATTGACCAAGGTGTTGAGAAAGGTATTGGCAGACAGGGTGTTGAACAAGGTGTTGAACAAGGTTGGACAGGGTGTTGGACAGGGTGTTGGACAGGGTGTTGGACAGGGTGTTGAATAAGGTGTTGGCAGGGTATTGAACAAGTTGTCGACCAAGGTGTTGACCAAGGTGTTGGCAGGGTGTTGAACAAGGTGTTGACAGACAGGGTGTTGACAGACAGGGTGTTGAACAAGGTGTTGACAGACGGGGTGTTGACAGACAGGCTGTTGAACAAGGTGTTGGACAGGGTGTTGAACAAGGTGTTGACAGTCAGGGTGGTGACAGACAGGGTGTTGAACAAGGTGTTGACAGACAGGGTGTTGACAGACAGGGTGTTGAACAAGGTATTGAACAAGGTATTGACAGAAAGGGGGTTGAACAAGGTATTGAACAAGGTGTTGACAGACAGGGTGTTGAACAAGGTGTTGACAGACAGGGTGTTGAACAAGGTGTTGAACACGGTGTTGACAGACAGGGTGTTGAACAAGGTATTGAACAAGGTGTTGACAGACATTGTGTTGAAAAAGGTGTTGACAGACAGGGTATTAAACAAGGGGTTGACCAAGGGGTTGGCAAGGTGTTGAACAAGGTGTTGGACAGGGTGTTGGACAAGGTGCTGACAGACAGGGTGTTGACAGACAGGGTGTTGACCAAGGGGTTGACAAAGGGGTCGACCAAGGGGTTGGCAGGGTGCTGAACAAGGTGTTGGACAGGGTGTTGGACAAGGTGTTAGACAGGGTATTAAACAAGGTGTTGACCAAGGTGTTGGCAGGGTGTTGAATAAGGTGTTGACCAAGGTGTTGAATAAGGTGTTGACCAAGGTGTTGGCAGGGTGTTGAACAAGGTGTTGAACAAGGTGTTGACAGGGTGTTGACCAAGGTGTTGGCAGGGTGTTGAACAAGGTGTTGAACAAGGTGTTGGCAGGGTGTTGAACAAGGTGTTGACCAAGGTGTTGACCAAGGTGGTGGCAGGGTGTTGAACAAGGTGTTGACAGACAGGCTGTTGAACAAGGTGTTGAACAAGGTGTTGACCAAGGTGTTGAACAGGGTGTTGAACAGGGTGTTGACAGACAGGGTGTTGACAGACAGGGTATTGAACAAGGTATTGAACAAGGTGTTGACAGACAGGGTGTTGAATAAGGTGTTGGACAGGGTGTTGAATAAGGTGTTGAAAAAGGTGCTGACAGACAGGGTGTTGACAGACAGGGTGTTGACCAAGGGGTTGACCAAGGGGTTGACCAAGGGGTTGACAGGGTGCTGAACAAGGTGTTGGACAGGGTGTTGGACAGGGTATTAAACAAGGTGTTGACCAAGGTGTTGGCAGGGTGTTGAATAAGGTGTTGAACAAGGTGTTGACCAAGGGGTTGGCAGGGTGCTGAACAAGGTGTTGGACTGGGTGTTGGACAGGGTGTTGGACAGGGTATTAAACAAGGTGATGACCAAGGTGTTGGCAGGGTGTTGAATAAGGTGTTGACCAAGGTGTTGAATAAGGTGTTGACCAAGGTGTTGAACAAGGTGTTGACCAAGGTGTTGACAGGATGTTGAACAAGGTGTTGAACAAGGTGTTGACAGGTGGTTGAACAAGGTGTTGAACAAGGTGTTGACCAATATGTTGGCAGACAGGGTGTTGAACAAGGTGTTGACAGACAGGGTGTTGACAGACAGGGTGTTGAACAAGGTATTGAACAAGGTATTGACAGAAAAGGGGATTGAACAAGGTATTGAACAAGGTGTTGACAGACAGGGTGTTGAACAAGGTGTTGAACAGGGTGTTGACAGACAGGGTGTTGAACAAGGTATTGAACAAGGTGTTGACCGACAGGGTGTTGAATAAGGTGTTGAAAAAGGTGTTGACAGACAGGGTGTTGACAGACAGGGTGTTGACAGACAGGGGGTTGACAGACAGGGGGTTGACTAAGCGGTTGACCAAGGGGTTGACAGGGTGCTGAACAAGGTGTTGGACAGGGTGTTGGACAGGGTGTTGGACAGGGTATTAAACAAGGTGTTGACCAAGGTGTTGGCAGGGTGTTGAGTAAGGTGTTGACCAAGGTGTTGGCAGGGTGTTGAATAAGGTGTTGAACAAGGTGTTGAACAAGGTGTTGAACAAGGTGTTGAACAAGGTTTTGACAGGGTGTTGAACAAGGTGTTGACAGGGTGTTGACCAAGGTGTTGAACAAGGTGTTGACCAAAGTGGTGTTGACAGGGTGTTGAACAAGGTGTTGAACAGGGTGTTGACAGACAGGGTGTTGAACAAGGTATTGAACAAGGTGTTGACAGACAGGGTGTTGAATAAGGTGTTGAAAAAGGTGTTGACAGACAGGGTGTTGACAGACAGGGTGTTGACAGACGGGGGTTGACTAAGCGGTTGACCAAGGGGTTGACAGGGTGCTGAACAAGGTGTTGGACAGGGTGTTGGACAGGGTGTTGGACAGGGTATTAAACAAGGTGTTGACCAAGGTGTTGGCAGGGTGTTGAACAAGGTGTTGACCAAGGTGTTGGCAGGGTGTTGAACAAGGTGTTGAACAAGGTGTTGACCAAGGTGTTGAACAAGGTGTTGAACAAGGTGTTGGCAGGGTGTTGAACAAGGTGTTGACCAAGGTGTTGAACAAGGTGTTGGCAGGGTGTTGAACAAGGTGTTGAACAGGGTGTTGAACAAGGTGTTGAACAGGGTGTTGAACAGGGTGTTGAACAGGGTGTTGAACAAGGTGTTGAACAAGCTGTTGAACAGGGTGTTGAAGAAGGTGTTGAACAAGGTGTTGAACAAGGTGTTGGCAGGGTGTTGAACAGGGTGTTGAACAAGGTGTTGAACAGGGTGTTGAACAAGGTGTTGAACAAGCTGTTGAACAAGGTGTTGAACAGGGTGTTGAACAAGGTGTTGAACAAGGTGTTGAACAAGGTGTTGAACAGGGTGTTGAACAAGGTGTTGAACAAGGTGTTGGCAGGGTGTTGAACAAGGTGTTGAACAAGCTGTTGAACAAGGTGTTGACAGGATCCGAGCTGGAACGGGCTCTCTTCATCACAGAGCCACCCATTGTGCTGCTAGGTTAGGGTTAGGGCACGTGGCAACAAGATCTGAGCTCAGATATCGATCAGTGGAAATCGATAAATAGTTGAACCGTCTGCACACAGTGCCCGACCTGTTTAGTCCACTGACAGACAGAGACAGAGATTAGCTTCAAGCTCTGCTTTACACATTCCACACACTGATACAACGCCAGAGTGATGCTATCAGGGTCATGACTCAAACGTAAGTAATGGAACCGCACACATTTTAACAACGATCCTGTCTAAACACGAAATCATGAGGTATCTTTGTGTTTGTACTCAACTTAGTAAGGACACTCCCAGTTCTTCCCCGCAGTCAGTGGGATTACGAGTTTAGATCAGAGAGAGATTTAGCTGGTTGTGACTGTGAGGCTTCGTGTCTTTTGGATCAGGGGTTTAAATACATCCAAAGTCATAACATTACTTAGAGAACAGAATACTAACGTAAAAACGTGATTTTTTTCTCAGGGGTGTGGAGAGGCTGTGGCCCTTTATTTTCTATGAGGATATTTATGGACGATATTTCTGTCCATTTAAGGGGACCCCTTATTGGCTCAATTGAAGGCAAACGTTCTGTATAGCCTCTAAAATTACAACATTTCATTGGTGTCCCAAGACCTCCAGTAAACAATGCTTATTGTTTTTAGAGGCTGTTGCCCTATATACATAGACATGGAATCACTAGTCACTTTAATAATGTTTACATACTGCTTTACTCATCTCATACAGTATGTATATACTGTATTCTATTCTACTGTATTTTAGTCAATGACACTCCGACATTGATCGTTCCTAATATTTATATATTTCTTAATTCCATTCTTTTACTTTTAGATTTGTGTTTATTGTTGTGAACTGTTAGATACTACTGTACTGTTGGAGCTAGGAACACAAGCATTTAGTTAGATACTACTACACTGTTGGAGCTAGAAACACAAGCATTTAGTTAGATATTACTGCACTGTTGGAGCTAGAAACACAAGCATTTAGTTAGATACTACTACACTGTTGGAGCTAGAAACACAAGCATTTAGTTAGATATTACTCCACTGTTGGAGCTAGAAACACAAGCATTTAGTTAGATACTACTACACTGTTGGAGCTAGAAACACAAGCATTTAGTTAGATATTACTACACTGTTGGAGCTAGAAACACAAGCATTTAGTTAGATACTACTACACTGTTGGAGCTAGGAACACAAGCATTTAGTTAGATATTACTGTACTGTTGGAGCTAGAAACACAAGCATTTAGTTAGATATTACTACACTGTTGGAGCTAGAAACACAAGCATTTAGTTAGATATTACTGCACTGTTGGAGCTAGAAACACAAGCATTTAGTTAGATACTACTACTCTGTTGGAGCTAGAAACACAAGCATTTAGTTAGATATTACTACACTGTTGGAGATAGAAACACAAGCATTTAGTTAGATACTACTACACTGTTGGAGCTAGAAACACAAGCATTTAGTTAGATACTACTACACTGTTGGAGCTAGGAACACAAGCATTTAGTTAGATACTACTACACTGTTGGAGCTAGGAACACAAGCATTTAGTTAGATACTACTACACTGTTGGAGCTAGGAACACAAGTTTTTAGTTAGATATTACTGGACTGTTGGAGCTAGGAACACAAGCATTTAGTTAGATACTACTGTACTATTGGAGCTAGGAACACAAGTTTTTAGTTAGATATTACTGGACTGTTGGAGCTAGGAACACAAGCATTTAGTTAGATATTACTGTACTATTGGAGCTAGAAACACAATCATTTAGCTAGATATTACTGCACTGTTGGAGTTAGAAAACACAAGCATTTTGCTAGATATTACTGCAACTGTTGGAGTTAGGAACACAAGCATTTCATTACACCCGCAATAACATTTGCTAAATATGTATATGCTACCAATACAATTTGATTTGATTTGGACTGTATCAATTTACTTATTGCAGCCCGACAAGGATTACAAGAGTTTAATCTGATTCTAGAATCTAATACAGATCACATCATTCCCACCATGCGGTTTAATTTGAGGTGATGTCATATCCATGGTGCTTTAAAGCCACGCCAAGCGGATTTATACCACCACTGTAACAGCCCGCTTATGAGCATACGACGTCATCCCAAACGGCACCCTATTCCCTATGTAGTGCACTACTTTGTTTTGACCAGGGCCTATATAGGGTTCTGGTCAAAAGTAGTGCACTAGAAAATAAGCTGGATAATCCTTCACCGGCATGTGAGGCATTACAATAATATGAGAATACATACAAGTTTGGTTTAAAAGCTTTGAGTATCCAGTTGAAGCAACAATCTTGGCATGTTCCCTGCTTTTCCATAATATCCAAAACAAACAACATGCCTGGCTAAGGAGATCTTTCTTGCTACTTTCGCATCATATTCATGTATCATTTGTAAATTCAGAGTAGAGTGTCCGACTGCCCGGTGAAGAACACAACCTGTAAATCAGACCTACTACGTCCGTAGTGGAAGATGTGATGTGAAACTCAATCAATGGGGCCCATTGTCTCCTTCAGGAGAAATGTTGCCTGACCAGATCTGAACCTGTCTGAGTGTTAGGTTAGCTACTTACTTCCCTCTTGTCTTGTCAGTGGTCAACAGGTTAGCTACTTACTTCCCTCTTGTCTTGTCAGTGGTCAACAGGTTAGCTACTTACTTCCCTCTTGTCTTGTCAGTGGTCAACAGGTTAGCTACTTACTTCCCTCTTGTCTTGTCAGTGGTCAACAGGTTAGCTACTTCCCTCTTGTCTTGTCAGTGGTCAACAGATTAGCTACTTACTTCCCTCTTGTCTTGTCAGTGGTCAACAGGTTAGCTACTTACTTCCCTCTTGTCTTGTCAGTGGTCAACAGGTTAGCTACTTACTTCCCTCTTGTCTTGTCAGTGGTCAACAGGTTAGCTACTTACTTCCCTCTTGTCTTGTCAGTGGTCAACAGGTTAGCTACTTACTTCCCTCTTGTCTTGTCAGTGGTCAACAGGTTAGCTACTTCCCTCTTGTCTTGTCAGTGGTCAACAGGTTAGCTACTTCCCTCTTGTCTTGTCAGTGGTTAATTGTCACTGTAGCAATTAGGGACAATATTACAGTCCCCTAATTACCTCATAATGAATTGGTCTGTTTGGTCTTTATCTAGCTGGAGCATCTCTGTATGTCTGGTCTGTCTGGTGTGCTGTCTGTACTGTCTGTCTTGTCTACTGTCCTGTCTGTCTGGTCTACTGTCCTGTCTGTGTGGTCTACTGTACTGTCTGTCTTGTCTACTGTACTGTCTGTCTGGTCTACTGTCCTGTCTGTGTGGTCTACTGTACTGTCTGTCTGGTCTACTGTACTGTCTGTCTGGTCTACTGTCCTGTCTGTCTGGTCTACTGTACTGTCTGTCTGGTCTTCTGTCCTGGCTGTCTGGTCTACTGTCTTGGCTGTCTGTCTGGTCTACTGTCTGTGTGGTCTACTGTCTGTGTGGTCTACTGTCTTGGCTGTCTGTGTGGTCTACTGTCTGTGTGGTCTACTGTCTGTGTGGTCTACTGTCTGTGTGGTCTACTGTCTTGGTTGTCTGTGTGGTCTACTGTCAGTGTGGTCTACAGTCAGTGTGGTCTACTGTCTGTGTGGTCTACTGTCTGTGTGGTCTACTGTCTGTGTGGTCTACTGTCTTGGCTGTCAGTGTGGTCTACTGTCAGTGTGGTCTACTGTCTGTGTGGTCTACTGTCTGGGTGGTCTACTGTCTGTGTGGTCTACTGTCCTGTCTGTGTATCGGTCTGGGGCCTGATTTCCATAACGATGTGGTAAGACACCAAGCTGGTAGAAAAGACGGCATTCCAACCAGTTTACAATCTAGTGATAGTTATCTGCTTTCAATTACATAATCGACTATGACGGGCCATTATTTAGAGCCTCTATGAAGGGCCTCTAATGCTCCTCCAGGTGTTAGTGGCCTCTTCAGTCTTTACAGAGATCCTGGAGTGATATCTACTCATGCACCTTATTACAACTTTAGACCAGGGCCCATAGGATATAACAAGTTCTAACAACAGTCAGGACAGACAGAGGTTAACCTCCTCTCCCTCTCAGCTTTGTTCTCAAGGCTAGCAGAGCAGAGGGCCTCACCATCTCCTAGCGGAGTAGAGGGCCTCACCATCTCCTAGCGGAGTAGAGGGCCTCACCATCTCCTAGCGGAGTAGAGGACCTCACCATCTCCTAGCGGAGTAGAGGGCCTCACCATCTCCTAGCGGAGTAGAGGGCCTCACCATCTCCTAGCGGAGTAGAGGGCCTCACCATCTCCTAGCGGAGTAGAGGGCCTCATCAGTTCCTAGCTGAGTAAGAGGGCCTCATCAGTTCCTAGCTGAGTAAGAGGGCCTCACCATCTCCTAGCGGAGTAGAGGGCCTCACCATCTCCTAGCGGAGGAGAGAGGCCTCACCATCTCCTAGCGGAGTAGAGGGCCTCACCATCTCCTAGCGGAGTAGAGGGCCTCACCATCTCCTAGCGGAGTAGAGGGCCTCACCAACTCCTAGCTGAGTAGAGGGCCTCATCAGTTCCTAGCTGAGTAGAGGGCCTCAACATGATTTCCAGCATTACAGCATAATTGACATGTATGCAGTCAAAATTTTAAGGTAATGATGATCAAATCATGATGTATTCAACAATACAACATCACCAATGGCATTTCTATACATAGCAAAGCTCAGATGTCAGGACCTGCATGGTTCTGGTACCGGTTCCGATCAACATTTTCATAGATTGTAAACAAAAACACTTTCTGTTTGTCATAGACCAGGGATGGACAACTTTGATGGGGGTGGGGGCCACAAATTGTAACGCATGTCCCTGTAATTCTACACGTTTGGAGGCAAATGTTTACAGTTTTTAATATGATAACTGGTGTCCAATGATCAAGTTAAGATAGCTGGCTGCTAGACTAATTTACCAATCTAAAACAATGTTGCTGACATGAGATAATTGAGTGTCTGCTGAAAATGTCACCTTTTGTATTCTATTACTCTAACTGTCAACAGGAAGTTGAGACCCTGACTAAGTTCAGAAAAAAAAAAAAAAAATACAGTATTTTATTTTTATTGGTCCTCAGGGCCTAAACCAGTTGCCCATCCCAGTCATAGACGGACAAGATTCATATGAGATGAAAGGCAAGTCTCTGTCACGACTTCCATCGAGGTTGGTCCCTCTGTTCGTTCGGCGGTCGACTTCACCGGCTTTCTAGTCGCTACCGATCCATGTTTCATTTTCATTTGGTGTTGTCTTCATTATTCACACCTGATTTCTATTACATTTATTATGTTCCTTATTTAACCCTCTGGCCTCCCTCTCTGTACTGTGCGTTATTGTTTGTCATGTGGCTTCGTGTTCTTGTGGTTTTGATTTTTTTGAGTTTTCCGCGTTGGAATATTGTTCTTCATTTTTGAGTAAACTGTCGGACTATACTCATCTCTGTGTCCTGCGCTGTGACTCTACCTTTCTCCATTCACCAACACCCTCAGTCTCCAACGAGCTCAGGAAGCCAAGCGAGAGCTCTGAGACATTCACAGAGATGTCTGTGAAAAAAACGGGGGGGGGCGTTTTGACCAAAAGAGACATTAAGAAAATATGCAGATTTTCCTCTAACACTAAACATAGAAATATGTATTTTTAAAGTTTTAAAAGAAGGTGAAATCTTATAGTTAGTCCTTTTATAATTTGATTAAAATATATTTAGAAAGCATATCAGTGATTTCAAGCCTTATTCAAACAGTGTTGTTGAACAGGAAATACATCATATCAATATTTGTACTGGAGCTAGTCTCCTTAAAAGTGACTACACAATGTATAACCATTTTTACTAGAAAGGTGAGATTTTAACCTTTCTTTGAGTAAGCAGCATTACGAGTTATTGTTTATGGCCCTCTCATAATAAATAATTACTTTTGGGTATTGCTTAGATTACATTTTCTATTACATGTAGTTACATTTAACGGGTTAATAGTTACTTAGATTACATTTTCTAATACATTTAGTTACATTTAACTGGTTAACGGTTACTTAGATTACATTTTCTATTACATTTAAGTTACATTTAACTGGATAACATAGAAAAGAAAGACCCATTGTTTCCACTTTTACACTATGCCTTATAATGTAAAGTGAGATCATTCACATTCTCATGAGTACTCAGAGTACTGACAGATCAATAACTTATTGTTCTCATGAGTACTCAGAGTACTGACAGATCAATAACTTCTTCTTCTCATGAGTACTCTGAGTACTGACAGATAGAGAGCTCCTTGTTCTCATGAGTACTCTGAGTACTGACAGATAGAGAGCTTCTTGTTCTCATGAGTACTCTGAGTACTGACAGATAGAGAGCTCCTTGTTCTCATGAGTACTCTGAGTACTGACAGATAGAGAGCTTCTTGTTCTCATGAGTACTCTGAGTACTGACAGATAGAGAGCTCCTTGTTCTCATGAGTACTCTGAGTACTGACAGATAGAGAGCTTCTTGTTCTCATGAGTACTCTGAGTACTGACAGATAGAGAGCTCCTTGTTCTCATGAGTACTCTGAGTACTTGACAGATAGAGAGCTTCTTGTTCTCATGAGTACTCTGAGTACTGACAGATAGAGAGCTCCTTGTTCTCATGAGTACTCTGAGTACTGACAGATAGAGAGCTCCTTGTTCTCATGAGTACTCTGAGTACTGACAGATAGAGAGCTTCTTGTTCTCATGAGTACTCTGAGTACTGACAGATAGAGAGCTCCTTGTTCTCATGAGTACTCTGAGTACTTGACAGATAGAGAGCTTCTTGTTCTCATGAGTACTCTGAGTTCTTCGCTAATCTTTCTAAGAGGAAAAAAAATAAATAATAATTATACTGCAAAGCCAGATCTGAAGATAACGTCACCATTGTAATGGAAAACTCTTCCTCCTTCACTTTTCCCCAGTAACTGAGCAACTTGAAAGACAACATTTCAGAAGCCACGTCATGGCATGACCTCATCACCTGTCCAGCCAGAAGCTGATAGAGTCACTGTAAGGACAGAGTGACAGACAGACGTTTCTCTGGTAGCCTAGTGGTTAGAGCGTTGGACTAGTAACCGAAAGGATGCAAGTTCGAATCCCCGAGCTGACAAGGTACAAATCTGTCGTTCTGCCCCTGAACAGGCAGTTAACCCACTGTTCCTAGGCCGTCATTGAAAATAAGAATTTGTTGTTAACTGACTTGCCTAGTTAAATAAAGGTAAAATCAATAGTGTAGTGCGTAGGCCATCTGATCATTACAGATGTAACATTGGTTACCATAACACATCAATTAAAAGAACAATGTGAGGTCAATCCTAACATTCAAGATTGTTCAATCATTCTGATTGATTATTTGGCTAATCAATGCTACTGATCGTGATCAATGACGACACATGATGGAACTGTTGCAGACAGTAAACGTCACACACACACACACACACACACACACACTGTAATTCCCCAGGTGCAGCTAAGAAGACAGAATAATGTGTGCTGAACTGGGGAAGGAAACTGATGAGGGCAGAGCAGCACTTTCTGTGGAGACAGAATCTGTTCAATCATTAATGACCGTGGTATAGATGCTGTTGTGGGTTTATGACCATGGTATAGATGCTGTTGTGGGTTTATGACCATGGTATAGATGCTGTTGTGGGTTTATGACCATGGTATAGATGCTGTTGTGGGTTTATGACCATGGTATAGATGCTGTTGTGGGTTTATGACCATGATAGAGATGCTGTTGTGGGTTTATGACCATGGTATAGATGCTGTTGTGGGTTTATGACCATGGTATAGATGCTGTTATGGGTTTATGACCATGGTATAGATGCTGTTGTGGGTTTATGACCATGATAGAGATGCTGTTGTGGGTTTATGACCATGGTATAGATGCTGTTGTGGGTTTATGACCATGGTATAGATGCTGTTATGGGTTTATGACCATGGTAGAGATGCTGTTGTGGGTTTATGACCATGGTATAGATGCTGTTGTGGGTTTATGACCATGGTATAGATGCTGTTGTGGGTTTATGACCATGATAGAGATGCTGTTGTGGGTTTATGACCATGGTATAGATGCTGTTATGGGTTTATGACCATGATAGAGATGCTGTTGTGGGTTTATGACCATGGTATAGATGCTGTTGTGGGTTTATGACCATGGTATAGATGCTGTTGTGGGTTTATGACCATGATAGAGATGCTGTTGTGGGTTTATGACCATGGTATAGATGCTGTTATGGGTTTATGACCATGGTATAGATGCTGTTGTGGGTTTATGACCATGATAGAGATGCTGTTGTGGGTTTATGACCATGGTATAGATGCTGTTGTGGGTTTATGACCATGGTATAGATGCTGTTGTGGGTTTATGACCATGATAGAGATGCTGTTGTGGGTTTATGACCATGGTATAGATGCTGTTGTGGGTTTATGACCATGGTATAGATGCTGTTGTGGGTTTATGACCATGATAGAGATGCTGTTGTGGGTTTATGACCATGGTATAGATGCTGTTATGGGTTTATGACCATGGTATAGATGCTGTTGTGGGTTTATGACCATGATAGAGATGCTGTTGTGGGTTTATGACCATGTTATAGATGCTGTTATGGGTTTATGACCATGGTATAGATGCTGTTGTGGGTTTATGACCATGGTATAGATGCTGTTGTGGGTTTAGGACCATGGTATAGATGCTGTTGTGGGTTTATGACCATGGTATAGATGCTGTTATGGGTTTATGACCATGGTATAGATGCTGTTATGGGTTTATGACCATGGTATAGATGCTGTTGTGGGTTTATGACCATGGTATAGATGCTGTTGTGGGTTTATGACCATGGTATAGATGCTGTTGTGGGTTTATGACCATGATAGAGATGCTGTTGTGGGTTTAGGACCATGGTATAGATGCTGTTGTGGGTTTATGACCATGGTATAGATGCTGTTGTGGGTTTAGGACCATGGTAGAGATGCTGTTATGGGTTTATGACCATGGTAGAGATGCTGTTATGGGTTTATGACCGTGGTATAGATGCTGTTGTGGGTTTATGACCATGGTATAGATGCTGTTAGGGGTTTATGACCATGGTAGCCGTGTGTTTAGCTAACTGTGTGTTTGAACTAACTGTGTGTTTGAACTAACTGTGTGTTTGAGCTAACTGTGTGTTTAGCTAACTGTGCGTTTAGCTAACTGTACGTTTAGCTAACTGTGTGTTTAGCTAACTGTGTGTTTAGCTAACTGTGTGTTTGAACTAACTGTGTGTTTGAGCTAACTGTGTGTTTGAGCTAACTGTGTGTTTAGCTAACTGTGCGTTTAGCTAACTGTACGTTTAGCTAACTGTGTGTTTGAGCTAACTGTGTGTTTGAGCTAACTGTGTGTTTAGCTAACCGTGTGTTTAGCTAACCGTGTGTTTGAGCTAACTGTGTGTTTGAGCTAACTGTGTGTTTGAGCTAACTGTGTGTTTAGCTAACTGTGTGTTTAGCTAACTGTGTGTTTGAACTAACTGTGTGTTTGAACTAACTGTGTGTTTGAACTAACTGTGTGTTTGAGCTAACTGTGTGTTTAGCTAACTGTGTGTTTAGCTAACTGTGTGTTTAGCTAACTGTACGTTTAGCTAACTGTGTGTTTGAGCTAACTGTGTGTTTGAGCTAACTGTGTGTTTGAGCTAACTGTGTGTTTGAGCTAACTGTGTGTTTAGCTAACCGTGTGTTTAGCTAACTGTGCTCTATATGTATCTTTGCATTACATATAAGACCGGGCTAGAGTCTAAACATACACAAACTGGCGTTACACTGTCTATAAACATGTAATAACAGGTCCTAGACCTATCTACAGTGGAAGGATGTTATATACTGTCTATAAACATGTAATAACAGGTCCTAGGCCTATCTACAGTGGAAGGATGTTATATACTGTCTATAAACATGTAACAACAGGTCCTAGGCCTATCTACAGCGGAAGGATGTTACACTTTCTATAAACATGTAGGTGACAGGTCCTATTTTATTTTATTTATTTTTTAATTTCACCTTTATTTAACCAGGTAGGCTAGTTGAGAACACCTTTATTTAACCAGGTAGGCTAGTTGAGAACAAGTTCTCATTTGCAACTGCGACCTGGCCAAGATAAAGCATAGCAGTGTAAACAGACAACACAGAGTTACACATGGAGTAAACGATTAACAAGTCAATAACACAGTAGAAAAAAAAAAGAAAAAAAAGGGAGTCTATATACATTGTGTGCAAAAGGCATGAGGAGGTAGGCGTATAATTACAATTTTGCAGATTAACACTGGAGTGATAAATGATCAGATGGTCATGTACAGGTAGAGATATTGGTGTGCAAAAGAGCAGAAAAGTAAATAAATAAAAACAGTATGGGGATGAGGTAGGTAAAATTGGGGTGGGCTATTTACTGATAGGCTATGTACAGCTGCAGCGATCGGTTAGCTGCTCAGATAGCAGATGTTTGAAGTTGGTGAGGGAGATAAAAGTCTCCAACTTCAGCGATTTTTGCAATTCGTTCCAGTCACAGGCAGCAGAGAACTGGAACGAAAGGCGGCCAAATGAGGTGTTGGCTTTAGGGATGATCAGCGAGATACACCTGCTGGAGCGCGTGCTACGGGTGGGTGTTGTGGAGTGATATTACATACGGTCTATAAACATGTAGGTGACAGGTCTAGGGCCTATCTACAGTGGAAGGATGTTATATACTGTCTATAAACATGTAACAACAGGTCTAGGGCCTATCTACAGCGGAAGGATGTTATATACTGTCTATAAACATGTAACAACAGGTCTAGGGCCTATCTACAGCGGAAGGATGTTATATACTGTCTATAAACATGTAACAACAGGTCTAGGGCCTATCTACAGCGGAAGGATGTTATATACTGTCTATAAACATGTAACAACAGGTCTAGGGCCTATCTACAGCGGAAGGATGTTATATACTGTCTATAAACATGTAACAACAGGTCTAGGGCCAATCTACAGTGGAAGGATGTTATATACTGTCTATAAACATGTAACAACAGGTCTAGGGCCTATCTACAGTGGAAGGATGTTATATACTGTCTATAAACATGTAACAACAGGTCTAGGGCCTATCTACAGCGGAAGGATGTTATATACTGTCTATAAACATGTAACAACAGGTCTAGGGCCAATCTACAGTGGAAGGATGTTATATACTGTCTATAAACATGTAACAACAGGTCTAGGGCCTATCTACAGTGGAAGGATGTTATATACTGTCTATAAACATGTAACAACAGGTCTAGGGCCTATCTACAGCGGAAGGATGT